>NC_092282.1:12566486-12738986 GCF_036320965.1 Panulirus ornatus
TTTGGTAAACAGAGAAGAGGTAGTAAAAGCTTTGCGGAAGATGAAAGCCGGCAAGGCAGCAGGTTTGGATGGTATTGCAGTGGAATTTATTAAGAAAGGGGGTGACTGTATTGTTGACTGGTTGGTAAGGTTATTTAATGTATGTATGACTCATGGTGAGGTGCCTGAGGATTGGCGGAATGCGTGCATAGTGCCATTGTACAAAGGCAAAGGGGATAAGAGTGAGTGCTCAAATTACAGAGGTATAAGTTTGTTGAGTATTATTACTATTATTATTATTATAATTATTATCATTATTATTGTCATCATCATTATTATCACTATCTTATATATATATATATATATATATATATATATATATATATATATATATATATATATATATATATATATATATATATATATATATATATATATATATATATATATATATATATATATATATATATATATATATATATATATATATATATATATATATATATATATATATATATATATATATATATATATATATATATATATATATATATATACCGTATTTAGCTGTATCACAAAATAAACAGAATATAAGGTTATACGCTCAGGTCAACCCTCCCCCAGGGAGTTAAAGCAGAGAGATGTTCCAGTGACGAAGCGGCAGCAAGAAAGTAATACACATCCTTGGCATGTTAGCACCATGGAAACCAGGCCACCGACTTGCTCAAGTGATCAAATCTTGCGTGAACATTCCAGGAGCCCATTAGGTATGGTTCATGAATTTGAATGAAGTAAATCATATTATCGTTTCCACCTGGATCACTTTAGCCTAAGCCTCGGTACGAGAAAAAAAAAAAAAAAGATCGTATATTTTTAAATGGTGGAAATAACTCATGGGTTTTTACGGTATAGAGCTTCTATGAAACCAACCTGAAATCAGATTTTCTAGGCTGACGCCTAAAAAGAATGTCTTAGGACGATTCCAACCTTCGGATATCTGGACGGAAAAAGAAATCTGGAATACACAAACTTTCTCCTCAAATTGTTTTTGTAGATGTTTTCTTATGGTATGAAAGTAGGGAAGAAAAAATTGCCTTCATATGTTTTATTGTTAATCGAGGATGAACGCTGATTCCTACATTAGGTGAGATTGTACGGTTAACTGAATGGCCCTATAGAAGGCCCAGTGAGATAATAGTTGTCTCTCTCTCTCTCTCTCTCTCTCTCTCTCTCTCTCTCTCTCTCTCTCTCTCTCTCTCTCTCTCTCTCTCTCTCTCTCTCTCTCTCTCTCTCTCTCTCTCTCTCTCTCTCTCTCTCTCTCCTCTCTCTCTCTCTCTCTAAAGGTGTGTGTGTGTGTGTGTGTGTGTGTGTGTGTGTGTGAGTGTATAGTGCTCATATATAGGGCATTTAGCTGCCCGTACCGTCTTACCCAGCATTTAGAAACAAAAAAGAAAATTGTACTCCACTATCATCAGACGGACACAAGGACACAAGGACTATCATTCCTTTCAAATCGAGGTAGACAAGATACTTAGAATACATCAGTTTTCAGTAGACACTCTAGCTTGCAGAAGTGTCAGTGATATCATTGTATTCTTGCTCAAAAGTCCAGTCCCAGAGAAGCCGCTGGCAAGGAAATTTCCCCTGTTCACACTTTCCTATGGAATTACCATTACAGTCCTCCATTTGAGCCGGAGGGAAGGGTGTGTGTGTGTGTGGAGGCGCTATCTCCCTTAGTATCCTGCTTCTATCATCATCATCATCATCATCATCATCATCATCTAGGACACAGAAGTCGTTATAACTTCATCATAGACATCAGATATCCCATGTACACCCAGCTCTCAAGCTGATCCCCCCACCACTCAAGGTGACCCATGCTCATATACTTACAAGCTTCTTTTACAGTTTGACGAATGTTTGGCTTGGCTCATTAATATTTTGTTTTTACTGTTGCCACTTACCACGTCAGGAGCAGCTGAACACCTTTCTAACATTTCACTCTTCAGTTATCATTACCTTAACTTTTTTCAAGCACAATCGACCTTTGATGAGGATGCTTAACATCCAGTCTTATACATATATCATGAATACTTGACTTCTAACAGCCACAGGACGCCTCCAGGATGGAAAGGTCATCTGATTGACTCCTGACCTTCAATTGAACTTTACATGATCTACAGTGGATGCATTATTTCGTGTAGGATAATGAAAAAATGAATATACCTATTTCTCTATGTTATATGTAGTCATGAGTGAATTTTACAATGAGAGAGAGAGAGAGAGAGAGAGAGAGAGAGAGAGAGAGAGAGAGAGAGAGAGAGAGAGAGAGAGAGAGAGAGAGAGAGAGAGAGAGAGAGAGAGAGAGAGAGAGAGAGAGAGAGAGAGAGAGAGAGAGAGAGAGAGAGAGAGAGAGAGAGAGAGAGAGAGAGAGAATCAATTATTCCAATCTTTCATGATTGATATCAAATAAAAAAAAACCTTCATTTTTTTTCTAAATCGATCATTTTTCTCTGAAAAATACTGCAAACATATAATTGTCAACAGTCTGGATCACTCAATATAACAGTTGCTTTCATCGTTTACCATAAACCTGTATATAATTTTTATTTCTTGATTATCTCGAATTGATTGAACTAAATTCACATTTAGATCTTTTGAAAACTACTTAACCATATTTCTTTGCCATTGTTGATGTTCCTTGTACTGATTTACATCTTACATGTCGCCAAACAATACAAAGACATTCAGTGGTGACTCTATTTACAGGGATACACCTGTGGTTTAAGCAATTCACATAATCAGTCACATAGTGTTGTCCAGAAACCGAGAGAGATCTCGATTCCTTGTGTACAGCTTAGGGGTATGGACGAACGGGAAATGTGGGAGATAGGAGAGTGAGGACGGAAGGGGAGGATATTGGATAGAGGAGGATGTGAACGAGGGGGGAGTAGGGGATAAGGGACAGTATGGACGAGGGGAGATGATAGAAGATGGGAGAGTATGGACGAGGGAGAGGATAGAAGATGGAAGAGCATGGACGAGGTGAGAGGATAGAAGGTGGGAGAGCGTGGACGAGGGGATATGGGAGGGTGTGCACAAGGGAAAGGTATGGGAGAGATGAGGGCGTCGACGAGGGGAATAGTGAGGACGAGAGGAGAGTATTGGAAAGGGGAAGAATGTGGACGAGAGGGGAAAGTGTGGGGAGAAAGGGAAGAATGTGGAGGGAGAGAGAGTATGAGGAGAATGTGGACATGGGAAGAGTGAGAGAGTGAGGGATGGGAGTGGGTCTGAAAGATATGATATGGACCAAACTTGGAATATCCACAAGAATTTGAATATCCAGAGAAGATCGAATATACATATACATTCCGAGGGGAGTATATGATAACTGGAGCCAGTCTGTGTTCGGAAGGGAAAGTGAAACGGGGAGAAGGGAAGACACAACACAATAATAGATGATGAAATATCTTAAGAACTGAAACATTGGTATCATGTTTCGGAAAACATATACAAAGACTTGTCCCATACAACGATGCTTCTCAGATCCGCCACTCGAATGTGACTATACGCTGTACTATGTTGAGCCATTGCCATCACTAAAAGGAGATTGTCGAACTGCGTGGGTAAGGGATATATCTTATCCTTTAGCACCTCATATCTTTGTATATAATGCTGATTATACCATTAACCACATACTATCGGAATGGAGATTACCTCCATCCGAGAACGAAGCGTCGTTTCATTAACATCGCCGAGAACTTGCGTTCAATAAGCTGTGCTCTCAATATGCCGCCCTTGTGAGGAGAGAAACCATTGCAGAATTAGATAATACGAAGATAAGATCCCCAGCAGGTCGAGTAAATGACCACACATCAGTGTCTTGTAAACGTATCTCCACAAACAGTAAGTACCTCGTCAACACTCCCTCACACTGCCGTAAACATTATGACACTGTGGCACTCGTGCACTTTCGCACACCCTCGCACTCAACTCTAACACACTTTCCATAAACTCCCACTCACCACCTCACGCTCTTCACATTAAAACTTCTCTCTCACAGTAACTTCTCGTCCCACATGACGCATTTATTTGCTTCTTTAATTAAACTCAGTTAAACAGAGCTGGTGACATTCATTTAAAGTATTTCGGTAAATTTACACAACTCCTCTGTTTACGTCGATGTCTTTCGAGCGTTTCAGCAATCTAAAAAAAAAAAAAACACATATGTCTGGACTGTTCTCATTTGATAGATTCTCCCGTTCTAGTGTCGGATTCTCTGTATACCATAGCGTTCCACAGCTCTATTGTCTTCGAGGATGATTTCGAGTCCACTAAGAGACTGGAAGGGGTAACCAAGGAGACAAGAATTCTGTAAAACGAAAGCTTGGAGTATTTTGAATTATATAAGAAAGATATACGTATATTTCTCAGCGAAAACGTAAACACACCACATACTCAAAACGAAGGTGAAAGCACAGAAAAGTGCATGGTGGTGATTACAAAGCAACAGCAACACAAAAAAAACACAATGAGTGATCATGCTTACCAAGACAACACAGTACCACAAATATAACACAGTTCGTGATGATGATAGGCAAGATAACAACACCATAAGCACAACACAGTGCATGATGATGATAGGCAAGATAACAACACCACAAACATAACACAGTTCGTGATGATGATAGGCAAGATAACAACACCATAAACACAACACAGTGCATGATGATGATAGGCAAGATAACAACACCACAAACACAACCCAGTGCATGATGATGATAGGCAAGATAACAACACCATAAACACAACACAGTGCATGATGATGGTAAGATCACATTACCAACACAGCACATCATGTGTTATTTACCTTAATAACAGCCATCAGTCATGTAATAACAGTACACGATGGTTATATCGAAGACAACAACGCCCTTTCTTTAATATAATACTGGTAATTTACATAACATCTACTACTGGTACAGAACACTTGCATAACGATGACGTACATGACGCCAATGGTACGTAACCAGACCAACAGCCAACACAATCAAACCACCTTAGGTAGCCATTTACGTTCAGTTCCATAAGGTATTATACGACAAACCCAAACAGAGACGAATATCTGTACATAACCTCACGTGGGCAGGTTCACACATGTATTACTAAATATCTATGCTTCACTTGCCAGTTTCCATGCCGACTATAACCATATTACCCGAAGTAAATTAGGTTAATTAGGGCGAGTTAGGTTTAATAGGCTGGATCAGTGCTTTGCATCTGGCACTTGGGGACTAAGTCCATGATATGAAGCGATATTTTCAAATTTAAAATGAAAGAAAAAAAATATATCCCTGTGCACTATTATTTTCCAGCTATTATTTCATGCTAGTTAAATGATTTTTTTTTTCTTTTTTGATTTTGTGGTGAATTTTTTCTTTTTCTTTTCTTTAGATTGTACTGACGTAGTTGTATTAAGTTTAAAAGATGAGTCGATCATGAATGGTGGTGTTCGGACGTGTTCGTTCATTCGTTCACATTGTTCCCTTTGAAATCTCCCTTTTCTCCTTGTTCGAGTAAATCCGGGCATTTCAAATATACGTAAATTGTATCATGTATGACGTTAGGGTACCAATTTTTTTTTTTTCGGGGACCGAACGTTTATGAATGTTGTCTATATCGTATTGCGTGGATCACCGGCGCTCCACTTCCAATGTAGTTCAATGATTCGAAGATTCTGTTACGTATGCACCTTGAGGACTAACTAGTTAGTATAGGATGTTTATCATGAATAATAAACTACATATGAGAGTTTGTTAAAGAGGGAAATTAAATTTGATGGTACATTCAATGGCAACAATTTTCCTGTTTCGCTTCCACTCCGAACTGCATTATAGAAATTTTGTAGACGTACGTGTATGCTTTTGATACCCCGTTTCTCCACTCTTTGTTTTTCAGGAAGGGGTTCAGCACGACATGGACAAAATCTTAATCTGTAAAAGCTCCCCAGCAGTTCTGACATCGACTCAATGTTCCGAAACAGACGAACCGCCAGGGCAATATGACAAGGGTATTACAAAATAGACAGCCACAGCGAAAGATCCCTCCCTTCCTGGCGCTCCAGGTTTTCGTGGTTCGGAGATGCAGTATCATCCAGACCTGAGTGTCTCGTCTGTAAGGAGAAACTGAGTGAGGAAGCGGTGGGATCCAGCAAACTATAGAGTGTCCAACTTTCCACCAAATCCCTTTCTTGATCCTGTCAGGACTCGGGATGCTTTTTAAAAAGTAGTTGTTGAGGACAGGATCCAAACCTAAGATCCTTCACTGAGGACCTGAATGAAAGTCTTGGAAAGAGAGCAAGAGTCTAGAAGGCACCATAGGTGATATATTTATTCTACCGAAGCAGTTGACGTTGGCAGAACACTTAATTTCACGACAGCTGAATAAAAGAGAGTATCCAGCCATCTTTGATCGTGCTGTTGATGTGTTGCTACCGTTTCCAACACCACATAAGTTTGCAAGGTAAGCTTCTCGACGTTGGAACTTTGTAAGAGTTACGAGAGGTCGTGTCTACAGTACCTCCACCAGGAGTTTCATGTCGTTCGTTCTAGCACAGAGTCTAACACAGGCGCAAATGACTGACTAGCGTCAAATGTAGGTTCGAGTCTTTAGTCTCTCGCTTGAATGTAGGTTCGAGTCTTTAGTCTCTCACTTGATTAATTCTGGGAACAGTTATGCATAAATCATTTGATTTCCCTCTATTTCATAGAGCATTTCAGAGACTTTTTTTAAAAAAAAAAAAGTAACTAGTTTTTAATCTATGATTTTCGCTGAATGTATTGAAAATCATTTTTCATGAAAAAAATGATTCAAATTAATTTCCGCCATCATTTGAAATATTTCTCACACCAAATGAATTTTTTTATTTTACTGTTCAACCATGTGGAGAAAATGTTGATCTTTGGAGTCATGAAAACATTATACATATCAACACGGTAGAAAAAAAAAGAAATTGGTTCATTGTGCCGCGTGGATCAAGCAGATTCGGAAATGCGCCTTGAAATATAAGGTCTCAGAAGCGCTGGACCGCTAGATGAAGCACATTTCTCATTTCTGCATAAAGTATTGCAATGCGAAAACTTTCCCTCGTCCTGGTGGTGATGGTTAGAGTAAGGGAGGAATATAGCATAAGTGTGGATGGGTGGCGTCAGGGTGATGGACATAGATTATTTATCTATTTCTGCTATATATTGTAGAAATACGACCATCTGGTGGAACTGCATCCAAGTTTAATTTTCTTTCTCATTATGTATCCCTCTCTATTCACTTTCCTGCACGGACTTTAGTCTTGCTTGTCTGTAAGTAATTCTGCTCTTCATTCCGATGCTTTCACCAGTAGATTTCTTACGAGACTTAGATTTTCTCATGATTTTTTAGACACACACACCAAGATGCTTCTTCTTCGAGAATTTGATATATTCCTGTAGAAGTGATACCATTTTTCTTGCATGCATTTTTATGCATTTTATCGTCAGGGATTATCTACGTTCACCTTCATATTCACTACGTTTCTCTTTACGTTCAACCTTTAGTGTTTGTGCTCATGTATGCTTCCCATTTCTCTGTCCCACAAGTTTCATGTGATGAAGTCCTTTTCCAGTTTCCCTATACTCTGTATCTTTGAAGAACCTCTACATCTTCTTGCTCTATTAATACCTGCGTGTACATCGTGTCGATTTTCAAGTCAAAAATACATTTTTCCTTTTTAAGACTATATCGACATACCTGATACATACACCTTCACTGACCGGTCTTGTATGTTTTATCTTAAGTTCTTTTACACATTCACCCTTTGAATTCTCTGCACAGCAACTCAGCTCGACATTTCCCCAGAGATGTCGTACCCTGGCACACAACCTTAACTAACGGGCTTGTAGCACTGTGATACTCCACTCGTCACTATCTTAAGTTAAGTGGAAATATGACACGCCAGGTATTCCTACTTGGTACAGACTTTTTATACCTCAAATCACAAGTTCTTTGCGGGTGTTAACATGAAATCTTGAGCTGACATGAGTCTCAGGGTCTCGATATGCATTGGCAGTAAAGCAAAGGTAGTTAACTTAACGTTTAGTGCTTTGGTAAAAATACTGCCAAAGTGATTCATGGCCTTAGAACATTTCATTAGAAACTAATGTGCCTTTACATTTGACCACAAAGGAATTATTTGACCAATTATCACCCTATTACACCTCAACATATTTAAATATTTAGACCACAAGGGGAACAATTTGACAAATTATGATAATCGTTCTATTAAACCTCAATATATGAAAAATAATTTGAATACAAAGGAACAATTTCGCAAATTATCACTGTACTGCACCTGAATATGAAATTTTTTGTTATAATATTTGCCATATGTCGCCGTATTAAGTAACCAAATACACTTTCCCTTTTTTTAGAATCCAGAGAAAAGTAATACAACAAATACTCCTTTTATCTGCTCGATGATAGTGTTATCAGTAAGGTATCAATTCGTCGTCACAACAACGTTCTCAAAAACTTCACCGAAACATCTGCAGCTCATTTATGAAGCTCCTCTTTCCACCCACCACTACAGCATCTATAATGTTATCAGTCGTCCCTATACAGCGTCTTCACAACGTGGAAAACCATACCACAGTGACTCCCGCACCACCTCTCTCTCTCTCTCTCTCTCTCTCTCTCTCTCTCTCTCTCTCTCTCTCTCTCTCTCTCTCTCTCTCTCTCTCTCTCTCTCTCTCTCTCTCCCGTACCTCGGTATCTCCCACGCAGTCTCCTCATCCATGCCAGAATGTCTCCCAAACAGCCTATTCACTTACTTTCCCCCACACCATAATGTCTCACATACGATCACTCTTCCCATCCTAGAAAGTCTTCCAGACAACCTCTCCTCCCTCCCACATCACAGTATCTCCCACATAACGTCTCTTCCCATCCTCCCACATCGTCCATGTACCCACACCACAACACAGACCTAATACCAGTAATGATGATCATCACAGACAGCAGTTTCGTGCCCTGGTTGAAGGCTACCTCGATACGGGACAATATATATATATATTTTCTTATTTCTTGTAGTAGTTGTGTCCATAGAGATCATTACTCAGGGCTATTAATGCTCGTTAATGACCATTTCCCTACAAGTACATTTATATCCAAAAGCCTTAATTCATCATAGATTATTCTTTGTCATTTCTTGGTACTACATATTTTTTTTTTTTATCATGTAATCTTTGATGAGTCCAGATGGTGTAAGGCAAAGCTAAAAAGAACAAGCGATACAATCATATTTCTCTTTTACTTCTCGAACAAATACTTATCGTGAATATGCAAATTAGGACGCCACATCAGTTATACGATCCATTTACATATTCATAAAGCCAAACAATCAACCTTGCAAAGGCATATAAGCTCACACAGGCAATCCAATAACAAACAGACGAGGCATTTAGTGTATCATTGGAACACTGTGGGAGGATTGGCTCCTTACGTGAGAGAGAGAGAGAGAGAGAGAGAGAGAGAGAGAGAGAGAGAGAGAGAGAGAGAGAGAGAGAGAGAGAGAGAGAGAGAGAGAGAGAGAGAGAGAGAGAGAGAGAGAGAGACCTTTACCGAACATTAAACCATACAGGATCCCGCCTCTCAAGTCTGGTCACCGCACCTACAAAGACACAAAGATATCATTGAGAAGGACCAGAGAGGAGCACCCAAGATGCTACCTGAATCAAGAGAACTGAGCCACAATGAAGGAATGAGAGCTACAGATCTGTCCACCAAGGTAGAGGAGGAGAGACAGGGGATGACCTTACTTACAGCCTTAAAGCTTCTACTGGACGACGCTGACACTGAACACTTCCTCATGAGGGCCAATATCAGCTTAACTCGAGGCCAAGATAAGGAAGCTGAGCTAGAAGCTTGATGGAAAGCTAAACAAGAAGCTTGCTGGAAAGCTGAGCTAGAAGCTTGATGGAAAGCTAAACAAGAAGCTTGCTGGAAAGCTGAGCAAGAAGTTTGCTGGAAAGCTGAGCAAGAAGCTTGTTGGAAAGCTAAACAAGAAGCTTGCTGGAAAGTTGAGCAAGAAGCTTGATGGAAAGCTGAGCAAGAAGTTTGTTGGAAAGCTGAGCAAGAAGCTTGATGGAAAGCTGAGCAAGAAGTTTGATGGAAAGCTGAGCAAGAAGTTTGCTGGAAAGCTGAGCAAGAAGCTTGTTGGAAAGCTGAGCAAGAAGCTTGATGGAAAGCTGAGCAAGAAGCTTGATGGAAAGAACGTAACAATACACCAATGAATGTAATGATGGCAGACAGGGAGGAGCAGACTGAACAAGAAAACTGACTGTCGGAAAGTCTATAAAAAAAAGTTTATTAAAAGGTTTTACTGTAAAGAAAGCTCATAAAATGGGGCCCCACGAATGTATAACCATATAACTAGTTCCCTGTACTATAAAACAAGGAAATTACAAATAGATAATTGCACACACACACACACACACACACACACACACACACACACACACATACACACACATGGTGCACTGAATATTAATGTTCATTTAATGAGTATGTGCTCCGGCTCAGCAGCCGCCGCCTTCATTACCATGTGAGACAAACAACACTTGTACCCTGAAAAAACAACACATGGTATATAAAGATGGCTAAACCCTCATGGTTCCCCAGTCTACACACAAGACCCGCACACACCCCCATGCTACACAGAGAATCCGTACACACCAAATGGTACACACAAACCCGTACACTCACCACGACACAAACTGAACCCAAACACACGCCATGGTACACACAGGACCCGTACACACCTCGTGCTACACAGAGAATCCGTATACACCAAATGGTACACACAAACCCGTACACTCACCACGACACAAACTGAACCCAAACACACGCCATGGTACACACAGGACCCGTACACACCTCGTGCTACACAGAGAATCCGTACACACCAAATGGTACACACAAACCCGTACACTCACCACGACACAAAGTGAACCCAAACACACGCCATGGTACACACAGGACCCGTACACACCTCGTGCTACACAGAGAATCCGTATACACCAAATGGTACACACAAACCCGTACACTCACCACGACACAAAGTGAACCCAAACACACGCCATGGTACACACAGGACCCGTACACACAACACGGTGCACGTATGAGACGCTAACAACATTTTAACACACGCGATACAGTGCTCTGAGAAAGGCAACCCAGGGTTACTGATCTACACACTCTCCTGCTTCCCCCACGCACTCCCCTCCAGTCCATACACTTCCCTCTTGCACGAACTCCCCTTTCTCACACGCTCCCTTTTCCAACCTATTGCCCTGTCTCTTACACTTCCCTGTTCCATTCAATGCCATTCCCCATCTAATCCCCTTTCCTACATACTCTCCTATCCCACATACTCCCATCGTTTATACACAGCCTGTTCCACACTCCCGCCTCTCCCACAATCTCCTGGGATACTCCCAGTCTCCCTCCATTTTCCCTCTTTCAAATAATTTCCTCTCTCGCTCACTCTCCTCCCACCATTAAATTCTCTGCCACGCACACACGTACACGACCACACCGCGAACATCCAACCCTACCAACCACTGACTCTGTGAACTAATAACCACACTAACCTGCTCTTATGTAAACTTATAACAATGCCAACACACACACACATATCCTCACTTTTCTTACAAATAACCGTATATTTAAATCAAAATTAACCTACCGGGTTAAACTTAACGTCTCAAAAACATCACATACCTGTCCTCCTACCATATATCTATCCTCCTACCACATACCTATCCTCTTCCTTCTTTACATTTGTATCAACACAAAATTGTCATCCCTCCTTTTTTATCACCTTTATCTTTCCTACATTTTTCTATTCCTTTATCTCTTCCTTATCATTCAATACCGAGTTCCCTCAGTAACTAGAACATTTGCCTTCTAAAAAACACAATTCCTCGTATCCCTCACAATACTGTCACCCACACACATTCATTCTTTCCCTTGCCACACCGCAGCATCTGTAAGTACACTCTAGTCCTTTCCTCCCGTTCTACTGTGCTTTCCACACACACTCTGTGTCCCCATGCACACTAGAACATCTGCTAAATAATCTCTCACAATTACCACACCTCAGTCGTATTTCCCTCACACGACTGTCTCTCCAACACATCTCGTCTCTCCAGTAACTCAAGGTTTCCTTCATACCCTCCCTTCGACCTACATACACACACACACACACACACACACACACATGGTGTCTCTCACACACTCTTTAACTTCCCTCCCACACCAATGTTTACCCACCAACACAACATTTCTCCCCTACCACACCACAATGTCCCCCCACACAACATCTCTCCACTGTCACACCACAATGTCCCCCCACACAACCTCTCTCTTCCCTCCTACACCACAATGTCCTTCCCACACGACCTCTCTCTTTTCCCTCCTACACCACAGTGACCTTCCCACACAACCTCTCTCTCTCACTCTATCTTCCCTCCTACAAAACAGTGTCCTTCCCACACAACCTCTCTCTCTTCCCTCCTACACCACAGTGTCTCCAACGTTTCCTGTCTTCTCATATTCTCGTAATAAAATCCCACCTCTGCGCCGACCCCATGGTTGATGTACAGTATTCATAATAATGCCATCAGCGACACCAGCCTGCCGGAGGCACTCTAGCTAAATGTGGGGCAAATATATTCTCCTAACTGTCGCAGTAAGTGTGTCAACCAGACACTATTGTCTCCTCGAAATGGTATGTAGCAGTGAATCACGGCTTTCCAACAGTGTTTCCTTGACCCGGATCGTAGTCCACAATCTCAAAGGTTAGGTAATGACCACAATCTACTGTTTCGCTCGCTTTTGTGGCCAGGTTCACTCACTGGCGTAGAAAAGGAGGGAAAATGTGAACTATATTTATGTACATATACTCACATATTTATATCTAATATGCAAATTCAGGACGTCTAATACATACTGCGATATAGTGGTCTATTGATAAACAGTGTTGATTACCAACACACACAGACTTCCATGCAGAGGGTAACAAGCTCACTGAAACACTACAATGGCCAGGAACAAGTCAGTCTTTCCAAACAGCAGGGGGAAGCACCTCAGAGAAATGCCTTCTCAGGGATGTGATAAAAATTGTCAGAGAGAAAGCGTAGTGGTGAAGATGTGGGGCAGGGAGAGGTTGGAGGCTGATGAAAGTGGAGAATGGCAATTCAAGAGGCAGTTGCTGTGGATAAGGAGGAGAAAGCAGCTAAAGAAGTAGGTCAAAGGGTCAGGCGAGATGAGGTGATAGGGTTGAGAATGGTCGTGTGGAGACATTACGTAAGGAGAAGCTTATGATGTTCATCAACAGGACTAGAGCGAGTGCTGGAGGGTTAGGCAAAATGAGGAGGAGAAAGGGAAGCTATCAGAAAGTCTAGTTGTGGTATGATAAGAGACGATGCCATCTGGGTTTTGTGTGAAAATTTGGAACAATCATATCAGAAAGTCTAGTTGTGGTATGATAAGAGACGATGCCATCTGGCTTTTGTGTGAAAATTTGGATTAATCATACCCTCAGGTTGAAGTATGATAGCTAGACTAACGTGTGCTGTCTATGTGAGGAATGAATATTAGAACGGGACCAAGTTACGTTTCATTTGGTCGAACTCTCAAGAATGTTGAAAAGAATATAGTCAAAAACTATGTTATATCCATGATGCAACAAACCACACAACTTTATCTTCCCGAAGAGGGAAGATATTGTTGTCCTCAAAGGCTCCCCGGAGTCTGACGATCCTGGCCATCAAAAGGATGAAAAGAAAAGAAAAAGACGTCATATGACTTTTGCAGAGTCTCCGGTTGGCAGGATAGGCGGAAAAAAGAGGAGTCCCAAGTGGTCATTCTTTCGTGTTCCATGAAGTTGGGTTTTGTTTGAGACGACGTAAAGGAACAGTTTCGTTGCACTTTTTCCTTCAGGCTTTAAATCGTCTTGTCCAAGTTTTGATTAAACATCCTCGTTTTTTATCACAATATGGAAATGGTACATGATTTTTACGTTTCTCGATGAGTCACAAAGTCTTAATAATTCCGTCCGTGCCAGCTAAGAGTGAGGGAGGTAATCCTATTTTTCATAACGTTACCTCTATGCCCCAGAGGCCCCATTTACCTTCTATGGCACTCTTGCACCGCCCAGGACGCTAGGCACGTCAACCGGCCATTCACTGTTGTGATGTTGTGTGTGTGTGGGGGGCGATTAAGCAGTGAGGAGTCGGTCGGTGCCCTTCTTTGTAGCAGTTGGATCGTGAGAACGTCAAAGTCTTGATATATGCTGAAACGATGTCTATGATGCTGGAGAGTTAGGGGGGCAAGAGGAGGGGTGTCCTCAGGAGCAGAGAGGACAGACTAACTTGTATTTGTCTGGGGAGTGTAGTTTCTAAAGAGCAGTGTCTGAGACCAGATTGAGAGAACGAATTGTTTGGTGAGTGTTGGACTATTTCGGTGTATATGTGAGTATATGTGAAGAGGTGGGGGGCAAGTGTCACTCCTTATGGCTAACTGGGTGATGGTGCTTTGTTCTGGAGTGGTCTGGATGAGAAGAATCTACTGATGCTATTTATACCTTGACAGATTCAAGAGGATAGGGAGTCAAAATGGCGCTACAGACCTCAGGTAACTGCAAAAGCGAGCAAAATCTGAGGCTCTGAAACCAGAATAGCTTTTTGTTGCAGTTAGTTCGGAAATTCTGGACTCCTCGTGAAAAGACCTTTTTGCTTCCTCACTGAGCTTGGAAACCGACTCATCAAATGAAATAAGAACGAAGGAGCAGTCAGCTTCCTTCTTCAGCGTCTCAGTATGGCGATCCAGCGAGGGAATGCAAATTGTGTTATCGGTCCGCGTCTCGTCTGCCAGGAGCTGTCAAGAATTTAGCAACACGCAAATGGAACCTATTTCATTTTGAAATCCTCTCATGATATATATATATATATATATATATATATATATATATATATATATATATATATATATATATATATATATATATATATATATATATATATATATATATATATATATATATATATGTATATATATATATATATATATATATGTGTGTGTGTGTGTGTGTGTGTGTGTGTGTGTGAGTGTGTGCACCCATTCTTAATGGATCCAGCGAGTCACACATCCCTAAGTTTCATATTCTGACCGCAAACTCGTTAGGTAATTCCGGCAAAGTTGACAGCTCATCACAGAGATCAAAAGTCTCTTGTTGTTGCCGCGTCATCTGGCCATGTTGACCAGACACACAATACATTAACTCCTCCAAAGCTTTATGTATTCATAGGTAACACTAAAAAGTCCATTGTGTGTTGATGAGATGATTACTGGAAAGATAATGTTTTCGTGGTCAGGGTGTATAATCTCTCTCTCTCTCTCTCTCTCTCTCTCTCTCTCTCTCTCTCTCTCTCTCTCTCTCTCTCTCTCTCTCTCTCTCTCTCTCTCTCTCTCTCTCTCTCTCTCTCTCTCTCTCTCTCTCTCTCTCTCTCTTTGTTTGTAGGTGGGTTAGGTCGTAGGCACTAACGAGAGGGTTAGTAACGGCTGCTCAGCTAGCTAACACTTCAGTGGCTGTTAAGTTGCACTCCTCTGGCCCATGTAGCTGTCTAGCTATACCAACTTTGGCCCTCTCGTAGACCGAGATAAATATAGGACGGTGGGTGAAAATGTGAGTGCTCCAGTGCCCTAGAATATGTCTGACACCTACGTATGTGATCTTCTCAGTCCTCATGGAGGATTCAATTCCCATTGATCCCTGCACGCTACTCGTTAAGAGCGCCAGAACAACGACTACATCAACAGTTAATCTCACTGTCCGCCCACAGCTCATTTTATTTGTGGTATCCTGGTATTGGTCGTTTTCATTGTACACCCACACTACATTTTCTGGCTCAAGGTTACGAGCACAGCAAACACAACACTCACACGTCTTGGAAATGGGTTCCTCCTACATTCTACAAGTGCCTTATGGTTTTAGATTCCTCAATTTATCTACTACGTCCCTTACGTTTTCTACTATGTCTGCTTATTGCTCAACCCTTATAACTGTTGGTCTCCAATATGGTCTCTACACTGCTAAATAACAGCAACGTCCACGGAACAATTAGCAGGATTACTGGAGATTTGACCTCAATCATCCACTTCTCAAGCTAGCGAAATCTAACCACCAGATCCCTAGTTACGACACTACATCCTAAAGGAGAGGGTTTGGGGATGAGGCTATTTTCATCCCTTGTTATATTATAAGTCAGCCAAGGAATGGCTTTATACTGATCCATACACAGGAACTCAGTAACTGCTGAGGTACGTTTACACAGCAGTAATCAGGATGACGATTCTCCCATTGTGTTGCCGTAGCCCCAACGCCAGTTTGTCTCTTCACAAGTGCAGCATCTTGAGATTACAGCTTACTGAACACAAGCTCTCGGTGACGTTAATGGAACAGCATTGGATTCCCTAATGTAGGTAATATTCCCCCTGATATTGTGTGGTTGATAGTATGATCAGCAATAGACACTAAGACAGGCAGTGCAGGGTCGGAGGGAGGGTCAAACCAAGACACTTCACCGATTTTGGTCTGGTGAGAGCAACGTCTTAATACAATGTCAACACAACATAACAAATGGTCGTATTTATACATCGAGGATGCGAAGGTCCCTCGTTGTAAGGTAACTACCATCTAGACATGATCTGCTGGATAACAACAGAACACCTGATTATCATGGTAATTGGAGGCTTTAATGATCAGGGTAATTGGTTGTACCAAGAAGACTTAAGGGGACAGGGTGGGCTGGGGAGGACCGAGGTGGTCGGTGGTTTCAAAGAGTTAGCTTCCTGCATGGTTCTCAGGAGCTGATTCCGTCGGCTTGCTGGCAGTAGTGAGGTAGGATACAGCTAGCTCTTGGTACTCAAGAGGTAGCCTTGGGTTGGCCCGGCGAGGACGCTGGGCAGTTTCAATTCACGAGGATGAGCCTGGTATAACATGAAGGATAACCATCGGTTGCCTTTGGTTAGTCGGGATGTATTGAGAGGAAGTTGAGATACTCAACTTCACAGGAATATCACTGGAAAGTTTAGAGCTTGCTGGTGGTGCTGGGTGTCTGAGATCGTACTGGATGGTGTTAGGTGGAAGAAGGTTCACTCAGTCATGCTTTAGGCTATGAAGGTTTGGGGAGAATCGGTGGTGACTACTGGCAGTGTACTGATCTGTCTGACACAGTGTATTTGGAGATAAGATATGGTTGAGTGAGAGTGTTCATAGTTTATCTTCGTTAATCATAGAATCTTTAGAAATCAGCATCTTACACGGTGATCTGCTAAGTAACTGTACAACACACTGTGCCAAACGATGGACTGAAATCCACACACAAAGTTGCGTACGAGATCCCCAGAAAAGCAGGTGGTGACAGACCTTCACAAATCTGTTGACTGCGAAGACGTGTCACTCTACATCCACAGTGCTTACGTTGTCGTTCATAACGAGACTAGTGGCCGGAGTTTTGGTGACAAATAGTGGCGTTCTCCTCTCACCGCCGTCCATCACTCGTGTGTCCACAGGACCAGTCGCTGACAAACGGCGAAGCAGTTTGTAAACTGGGGTGAATAAAAAAGATTGACCTGACTCATCTGGGAATCAGACGAATCTCTGGGACAGCTTTCTAGTTGCAGGTGGCTTAAGCCATATTGACTGTCGTGTGTGGATTTTGCATCAGCCAGGCAAAGAATGCACGAGGCAAGGTAATCCAGAAAGCAAGAATGTAACTCTAATGTAACTCTCTAGCTACGTCTAACCTCCTGGTCATCTCACAGACACAGCTCACGTACCCAAGGCAAACATCCTACATCTTTTCGTAAACGGTAGATGGCGCGAGGCCTCGTGTCTCGAGTCTCTACGCCAGTGTCTCTCTCTCTCTCTCTCTCTCTCTCTCTCTCTCTCTCTCTCTCTCTCTCTCTCTCTCTCTCTCTCTCTCTCTCTCTCTCTCTCTCTCTCTCTCTCTCTCCCTCGAGCGGTAAGTCACCATGTTGAACTTGGCTTCGGGGATTTAACCCCTGAGATATTCACCGTCAAGGGACGTGCCGGGAGCTGGAGCCTTTGGAGCTCCGCTGGTCGATCTTGCAAGACGTGCACCAGGTCCGTTGTCATGCGCTCCTGTCTCATCGAGCGATTCTTGCTTCATGCAGTCTCTCTCTCGCTCACATTCTGTCTTCCAGTTTATCTACGACTTGATTCATACCTCAGGATGAATTTGTGTGAGCTAAGGTATATGTACAGAAGGTTTAGTTAACGAAAATGATATGTTACTATAGATAAAGGGTTAGACCTGTATGCTCCGTATAGAAATGTTGAAGATTTTTACCTCGAATCATATCATCTTTTCCTTTCACCGATCGTGCTTATACTTTGCATTCTCAGTCACATATCTTGACATGGCAATATATATATATATATATATATATATATATATATATATATATATATATATACATATATATATATATATATATATATATATATATATATATATATATATATATATATATATATATATATATATATATACCATGATGTCTCTTCTCAACAAAATCGCGATAACATGTATAATATACACGTAGGAAGCAGATAAGGACTATTATTCCTAAACTCTCTCATCTTGCTCTCCTCTGAAGTCGTCACTACGGCAATAGCTTTACTTTTGAATTATTTTTCGGGAAACTCCGCAGCAACTCCGTCACACAAGGACATGCAGCGCCTCCTGGCAACAGGGGACAAAATCTAGAATTGATATGCGCACTTCTGCAAGTGAGGTTTGACCTGTCGTATCAGTGACACGTTGCCAGCGAGATGGGGAAAAGTGGACATTTTGACACTTCACTATTCACAGAGATGGAGGAAACTTTACGAAACTGGTATACACCGTAAATGAAGAGGGTTGGAGGATCTGGGTATTATTATCATTATTAAGGAATTTAGTATTTATCCTGATATAGCTATACTTCAAGCGACCTTCTGTTATATATCATGATATAGCTATACTTCAAGTGACCTTCTGTTATATATCCTGATTTACTATCTTTACATCAAGTGACCTTCTTTGATCAAGGTCAGCTGGTGGATTACATACATCTTCCTGCATTTCGAGTAACATTAGTTGACCCGTCTCATAGATCTGTTGGATTTCAGTTCCTTGATCACCTTCATTGTATTTCGCTCACGCGGGGTTGCGACACAACACGGTGTGTGTGTGTGTGTGTGTGTGTGTGTGTGTGTGTGTGTGTGTGTGTGTGTGTGTGTGTGTGTTTGTGTGTGTGTTTGTGTGTGTGTGTGTGTGTGTGGCTTTCACATCTACCAACATGGTTTTAGTGTCTGTTTTTGGAGTTCTCAGGTGCAGAGAAAGGAAGAAAAATAATGAACTATATTCCTACTTGATGCGGGTGTAATTTATTATTTCCCCTGTACAGGTTGTACGGGTTGTTGAGTCTGTCCTCACCAGCTGCCGTAACCATGCTGCTCCCTGCTCGATGAATGCAACTCCAATCTCTCCCATTGTCGAAGACAATCAAGTTTCCCCTTTGACAACCTAAAGGGCCAGTTTGGTTCCTTGTGAACCCTTTCCACAATTACCTTTACTTCACGCCTCCTTCAAATAACCTTATCATAACCAAACTTGGCTTGGGTTATTAGTCCCTCTCTTATGATGATAATACATGACTTCTTTTCCAATACTTTCTATCCTTAAACATGGATTGCTTATAGGTGATGGCCACTGCATTCCTGAATGCAGGTGTAAGACGTATATAAGAAAAACACGGATTAAAAGACTCTATGGTTCAATTTTCAGTACATAAATCATTTATTGCCATTTATCATGAAACTAAATAAAACCATGATTTGCCAACGTTTCTTAACATGGAAAATTGTATATGTCACACACATATCGTTCCACATGACCACAAAATCCATTCCTATTCCTTTTTCACTGACGTTTGGCAGTTCTATCAATCACCTCCACTCACTGTATGGACGAAGGCTCTCACCAGCCACTACTGGTATGCATACAGCAGCCTCGGGGACCGTCGCTGTATGTGGTATCGAGTGAGCGAGCAAGCAACAGGTGGCAGGATATTGTGGTGTTCCAGGGCTGTGATGTGCGGATGTTACCAACCCAGCCTACTGACCAACGCCAAATTTTCTTCGTGCTGGTCTTGCCTGATTCCAGGGCACGCGTCCCGAACCTGGCAAAGAGAGAAAGAGGTTTCGCAAGGTATATATATCTCTCTCTGGCTGGTAAGTACGTCATATCAGACAGGTGTATCAGATTACATACATTACTGAAAGCCGGTACGTTACCAAAACAGACGAGCCTCAGGAATTCTCATCTCCAGGACTTGGTTGGTGGAATCCTAAATACATTTCCAAGAGAGACAAAACATTTTTGGAGGGTTCAATAGCGAATTCAACGATGTTCTTATGAAGATAAAGCCCAGACGACAGCAGAATAAAGCTGAAATGACCAGTATGCCACTAACACACAAAAGAGGACCTCAACTTCTGCCAAAATGTTATAACGCTGTAAGTCTTACGTCACTCGTAATAAAGCGATGAATCAAGCAGTCTCGAAAAAAACGGGTACCTACATAACGAAAACGAAAGTACAGGCAAAGCAAACTTAAAAACAAGAAAGGTAGCAAGCAAACATAAAACACATGCAAATGTCTTTACCAAAACTACAAACAGAGAAAGAAGAATAATAAGCACATGATTCAGGCTCATAACAGAAAAAGAAATATAACATTTACGACATCAACACAGGCAGAATAGCTACCACAATATACCAGGGTACACATGCAAATACCTCTGTCAAAATAACAGGACAACGAAAAGTATAACAAATTCATGAAACACATTCATGATAACAAACAGATCCCAAAAATGTTATTACAAACACATAAACAAGAAATGATTAGCAAAGTAGCCAGCAAACACAGCAGAAAATACATGCAAATGTATTTACCAAAAGAACGAAAAATAAAGAGAGTAATATGGTTTTCCAGCAGCAAACTTTTAACTCTAATTTGCTACGACTAAACTCTAATGGTCTACATACCTCAAGCACACATTCTAACCTAGCTCATGTCAGGTTGGGCTATGTTAGGTTAGGTAAGGCTAGGCAAGGCTAGCCGATGTTCGTAGAGAGAGAGAGAGAGAGAGAGAGAGAGAGAGAGAGAGAGAGAGAGAGAGAGAGAGAGAGAGAGAGAGAGAGAGAGAGAGAGAGAGAGAAGCTGCAATGCGATGCAAAAACATGGGAAACACTAAGTTTTTTAAGGACGAGGCAGAAAATTTCTTTACCTTAAAACCATCACGACGTAAAGTAAACAGGGAGAAAGAACTGGGAAATTTTAACGAAGAAACTTGAGAAAGAGCATTTAGCAAGTGCTGGCGGACTTCCGCTGACTTACTGAAGGAAGCTATTGGAAGGAGAATACACGTGCGGTTAATGAATAGCAGAGAGAGAGAGAGAGAGAGAGAGAGAGAGAGAGAGAGAGAGAGAGACGTACCCGGGCCCCTGTGAGTGGTTACCGTTACTGACCCGGGACAGCCCATAGTCGGGCGGGCATGGGTTCGAATCCTTGGTGTGGCAGTCTGCTTACATACACCCAACCCAGGTGTTCATCTTCCTCTGGGAACTGATCGATAAATGGGTGCCTGGCTTACGTTGGAATGTATATGTCTGTACATACAAAACATTGGAGTAATGACATGATATATATGTATATATATATATATATATATATATATATATATATATATATATATATATATATATATATATATATATATGTATATATATATATATATATATATATATATATATATATATATATATATATATATATATATATATATATATATATATATATATATATATATATATATATATATATATATATATATATATATATATATACATATATATATATATATATATATATATATATATATATATATATATATATATATATATATATATATATATATATATATAAGGTTAAAAGATGGGGCAACTCTCTCCTCGTAATATACAACTAGTTACAACAAATAGAAATCACACACACACACACACACACACACACACACACACACACACACACACACACACACACACACACACACAAACACACACACACACACACACACACACACACACACACACACACACACACACAATCCTACAAGACAGTGTAGCCCCAATGATATCTTCCGGTGTGCCGTTAAAAAAGTGGGTCTCTTTTTAAAACGTGGATGTAAAAATGTTCTTAATTTGCATATGTACACAACGGTGAGAGTTAGGTAAGGGAACAGAAGGCATTAACTTGAATTATAATGGATTGTCTTCCATTAAGCAAATGAGGGAGGGAGAGGATATATCTCATTTTAATATTTCATGGGTTTTCTTAATGACTTAACCACACATAATTATTCTTTTCTCGTTAGAGGGAAGTTTTTGAACATGTTGGAAACCACTGACTTTAATCCGATCTTGAAGCTTGCCTTACGTCTGGTAAGGTAAGGTATTTCAATTGGTAACATTTCACTGGTCTTTGCGCTGGCGCTTGTAAATATACGTAAAAAAAAACGTGGACACTTAGCCTGTGTTTTGGTTATCCAGATTGATGAACAGTCCGGTTATATATTCATGAAAACGTGTGTGTGTGTGTGTGTGTGTGTGTGTGTGTGTGTGTGTGTGTGTGTGTGTGTGTGTGTGTGTGTGCGATTACTGTTTATAATTACAATTTATGTGTTACGGTAGAGATTTTCAAGTTCTTTTAACCTCTTATGTCCTTGTTATTTTGTGTACACACACACACACACACACACACACACACACACACACACACACACCCACACCAGTCTCATCCAAGTACTCTTTAAAATCAACCAACAACAAAGGGAAGTTTGCCCACTTCTCCCTTACACATATTCATTTTGGCCTCCATTTGAAATAGCTGTTGATGATCCATTGTTCCAGTAAGTGTCCTTATATCACTCTTTAAAAGACTTTCATTCCTTGTAATGTCATGCTAAACAGCTTATAATCCCATGGTATCAGCAGCTTTCGATCCTCCATTTAGTAGTGGTGTTACATATGGCATTTTGGGACCGTCTTCAGCTCTGTATTCATCCATGTATGACCTATCAATAAGGGTATGTTTGTTTTCTCCACAATCGTATGGGTTCATCGTCCACTTTTGCCTACATCAGTCAGAGAGAGAGAGAGAGAGAGAGAGAGAGAGAGAGAGAGAGAGAGAGAGAGAGAGAGAGAGAGAGAGAGAGAGAGAGAGAGAGAGAGAGAGAGAGAGAGAGAGAGAGAGAGAGAGAGAGACGAGTTTCTTGTCACTGTTTCCACTTCCTGCATATAACATGAACTATTCCAACAAGTATTTTTCTTCGTCAAGTTTACCCCCTATGGTAAAAGTTCACCTCAACAGTTGCCACAGTCCTGATCCAACTACCACCTCCCTCCCCCATTAGTTCCCCCTCAGTTTTCCTGTTAGCTTTCCTCCTCCTCCTCCTCCTCTTCCTGCTCCTCCTCCTCCTACTCACCACCTGCCTGTCTGTATCGTTGTTGTATGCAACGTATCACTACATCATTCTCCACAAGGCTTTCAACCATTACTCATTTCCAAGAATGGACATCAGGGTTTCTTTACACCCTTTCATCATGTAATCGTGCACCAGCTACATTGTTATGTTTGAAGCTTAATTACATCCTCAGCTCAGAGTTTTTTTTCAAGGGAGAGATTATGGGTTATGTCATCATCACTGGATATGCAACATTACATTGCCTCAACAGATTTCGACGAGGTTCCACTGGGTCATCATGTCTCAGGGAGGCGGCTTTGTGGTGGGTTATGATGGCGTGTTACTGGTGTCGTAACAATAGTGTGGTGGATGATAGTGTAATGAAGAAGCGTATAGTTCTTGTAGTCACTATAGCGGATGCGAGTGTAGTGACAGAGGAAATAGTAGATGATAGTGTACTGACGGAAGATATAGTGAATGATATACAGTGACTGATAGTGTAGTGATAAGAGAGCAAAGTGTGGTAGCTTATCGAAAGCAGATGTAGTGAAGGGTAATATGGTGTACTGGGTGATATCTTGATGACAGAAAGCATGCTGGATGAAGGCATAGTGACAGATTGTATAACGGGTGTTTACTGTATGGTTGATTATATGCTGTGATGGTGTTGTGACAAAGGTGTTGGGTAACGGTGCTGTAACACTGAGGCTGGTGGCTGCAGATGTAGTGTGTGATGGACACCTGTGACTGAGACGTTGCTTCTTACACACTGATACGGTTCCTGTGGTTCTCATATCACAATTCTTACTGAGAGTCTAAGGATAAACTTTTCTTTACTCAAAGAGGAGAACATGAATTCTACATACTTGAACCAGTGCAAGAAAATCCTATCATCTAAGAACAGACTGAATGTCAGTAGGTACACAAGATACATGAGATTAGCTGGCTACATCCCGTATTTCTGTCTATTTGTCCATCTCTACCAGTCTGTGTCTTGAGAAGTCACTTCGACTGTCTAATTGTCTGTCTAGTTTTCACTCTCATTATCCTTTCCAATCCCGACGTACACCTCAGTCATCTCAACTCAGTAATCATCTTCCAGACATATTCTAGGCTGTGTATTATGATATGCGAGAAGCATATGTGTATTGCATGGGTAATGCTGCGGAGCGAGATGCCGGCTGCCTTGCTTCTGCTTGGGAAGATGGGATTCAAGAAGCTGGTGCTGTGAGAGTGGAGAATTAGCTGAGAGAGGGGGATAGGAAGCTGAGAATTAAGCTGGTCTGTACTGAGAAGTTCAAGGTTACATTAGTAGCAGAGGGAGTTGGGGTCTGATTGAGCGCTACTGAAAAGCAGGTAATCGGTTGTTAGGTTGTGCTACTGAGCTGAGAGTTACGTGGTGGGGTTTGAACAATGTGTCTTGCCAGGATTGTCCTAGGGAGCTGAGAGATACCTAGACGGCACCTAAGAACTGAGAGTTTGCTGTGAGGTAATGGGAAACTGACAGCGAACTGAATTGGGCTGACGAGCTAATTTGTGGTGCTTAGAGGAGTTGCTAACTACCTTACTGGTGGTGTGAGCTGAAAGTAAGCTGAATTGTGCTGAGAGATAAGAATTGACTCAACGAGTTTGTGGGAGATGAAACAAGCAGGATTCTACTGTCTGCTGTACAAGTTCAGATTGTAAGTAAGCTTGAGCTACAGGGTAAATGAGAATCGACTGAGTTTAGCCGAGGAGCTGAGAGGTGGATAGTGGTGTCGAAGAGGTCGGAGGTAGCGAGGTAGCGAGGTAGCGCTGGGAAGCTCACAGCTGTCTAAAAGTTAGCAGGGGATAAAGTTGGCTCGGATGATATTATATAAGTTGAGCTTGGCTGGTTCATACTAGATAGTGATTTAAGAGCTAACACTTAGCTTGCTGACTCTAACTGGGAGCTAAGTCTTAGCTGGTTGGTCATTGGCAGTCAAGGGCATACTGGGTGCTGTTGTCATCTTGATGTAGTGAAGGAGAACAGCGACTGGCTTGGTTGGACCTGAAAGCTGGCGAAAAGTTAGGAATTAGCATGATAATGCTGGGAAGTTGAAAGTTTGCTGGCGTTGCAGGAAGGCTGAGGTTTAGCTAGGTGGCGTTTTAGGGGGCGGAAAGTAGTTCCCTGAGTGTTGCAAAGGATAAGCAATTTGGCGAACTGGTGGTAGACGAGGGCAAAAGTGTAGGCTGACTTGACAAACGTGTGTATCAGGCAAGTTGCTGGGAATGGAAGGGGGTTCTGTGAGGTTTAGTGACTGAAGCTGGAATATGTGACTTGACGAATCCAGCTGGTCACCGGGTCACTTATTAGAAATCAGCGCAATAGGCACTGTCATGCAATACCATAGTCTTTATACACTGGGCCCTACACTAGATATCTTACTGGTGATAGGCTCTTACATATCTGTGAACTAAAGGAACGTTTCGCTGCATATCTAGTGACCAATGTTTGGACAAGGTGAGAACATTTCCCTCATCTTCCATCTACAATCTTTGTCTCCAGGATCAATTTCTGACATAAAAGCGAACCATTTCGTTAACTAAAACGAAAGATCGTTCGACTAGGACTTAACTGCGAAACTAATAAGTTATTGATATGGACTCCATGTTGTGGACGGGTTAGCCATAGTATATGGAAAGTATAGAAGTTGCATCAGGGAAGGAGGGAATGTGACAGACAAGATATAGAAAAGTCAAGAAACTTTGGAAGTAATTCAAGCTAGTGAATGTCTTGTAGAGTGTATAACATCGGTATAATAAGAGGTTAATAGGGAAGATTTCTTTGATATCTTATATAATCAGTAGATACATTAAAACAGGGAATACTCAAAGACCTCAGCGTCATCTTACACACAGCTCATACTGCAAGAGACACTCGCCTAGCCATGGGTGATGCACTGCAGACGTTTGGAAATTGCAGATGACGGGAGACCGTACGAGCGAGCGTGCATGCGCTGCGTCTCTATATACAATGGTCTCTCCCTCAAGCAGCAAGTTGCCGGGTTTGAATTAAGCCTCAGGGTTTTAACGCTTGAGGTATTCACAGTCCACAGCGCCGGGAGGTGGATGTCCTGAAGCTCCGCTGATGAATCCTGCAGGAGTTGTTCAGACATCTGATGGGGCCCCACTGCTGGGCTTATCTCCCATGTAGTGGTTTCTGTTACCGCTCTTGCTCTCGGTGGGAGACGGTTCTCTTTGCTGCAGCATGAATGCGCGTAACCTGGGTGTTTGTGCCGAAGGTTTGATTGACGAATGTAAAATGGCTTTGAGGTGAAGGGTTACATTTATTCATCTGATCTATATCACATCATATATATATATATATATATATATATATATATATATATATATATATATATATATATATATATATATATATATATATATATATATATATATATATATATATATATATATATATATATATATATATATATATATATATATATATATATATATATATATTCATATATACATATATATATATATATATATATATATATATATATATATATATATATATATATATATATATATATATATATATATATATATGTATATATATACATAAGTTATGTATAATATTTACCCGTAACAGAATCAGGACACCGTGTCTCACACGAATGTAGGAAACAAATAAACACTTTCGGCTTTTTTCTTGCGGCAAAGTTAGCATCTAACAGTTCTGAACTCTCTTATCTCGCTCTCCTCCCATGTCAGAACTATGGTACAAGTTCCCCATCAGAATTCGTCCTGGGGAAACTTGGCGGAAACTATGTTACAGAAAGATATGCGACGCCTCCTGGCAACAAACAGGGAACACAGTCTGAAACAATTTGCTCGCTCCTCGAAGTGACGTTTGAATTATGATACCAAGGGACGTGTTGCCAGCAAGATTGGGCGAGGGGACATCTGGGCTGTTTAGCATTCTCAAAGAAGAAGAGAACTTTACAGAACGTTGGATCCTCGGAGCTCAGAATGGGGAGGTTGATGAGTCTACACATCATAAAGGAGAGAGAGAGAGAGAGAGAGAGAGAGAGAGAGAGAGAGAGAGAGAGAGAGAGAGAGAGAGAGAGAGAGC
Source organism: Panulirus ornatus (assembly GCF_036320965.1). Classification (NCBI taxonomy): domain Eukaryota; kingdom Metazoa; phylum Arthropoda; class Malacostraca; order Decapoda; family Palinuridae; genus Panulirus; species Panulirus ornatus. The sequence goes on from NC_092282.1 coordinate 12,594,266, forward strand.
TAATGGCTTACAGATTCTCCTTCTCTTCCTTACTGATAAGAAAGCGACCTGTAAGTCTGAGGAATATGAGATATTCTACTTCCTTGATCGTCCTTATCTCCCTCCACCGTTGTTCTCGTCCTGTTTTGACACACCTAAGCTCGTGTAGACTTTCGCATCTGCCACCAAGGCCTTGGCGTCTGTGTTAGAGCTCTGTGGCGCAGAACACAAAGAAAAATGTTTAATTCTATCATCCCGAGTTTTCAGAGACTGTAATGTCTTTTTTTCTGTGCTGGTGATGGGAGGTACTTATCTCTCCCCTCACCAGTTACCAGAAACAAGGTCTCCCTAAATCAGTGACTTTCACTCCATCATCTTGCATTTTTGACGATGAAATAAATTGAGTTTACTCGACATTCTAATGGGTCAATCTGGCCCTCTTGTGAGCTCTTTCACGGCAGAGTTCATTAATAGTTTATGTTGCCTCCAAATAGCTTTATAATGACCGAGTGTGACGTAGGTGGCTGGTCTCTCTGATATGATTATGTTACGTGACATCTGGTTCGTAACAATCTTTCATCAAACGTTCACTTTATATGACACTACTATTTAGATTCTTAAGGCAATATGTATGTCCATATATACTTAGTACATGAGTAGTGCGATCTTTTGGTACATGAAAAGTACAGGTGTAATGTATGTAGGTGTTCCGCTATTATTCTCTCTACTGTATAGATAACAGTATACTATACTGAGTAATTAAGTAGTATCATTATGACAGGAAGGCAGTATTCATCATCCGTTAAAGGGTGTCACTTGTCTTCTCATGTACTTCAGTGTGTTTTAGAACAATTCAAAGACATTGTGTCTTTAGTAATGGTTTCAAAGCCAGCGTACAATAGGTTCTAACATCCCCTTAAGGACGAGCTGTGTACACAGTGGTGGAAAGATGAGGCAAGTGCTCCCGCACAAGCTGATCCTGCCTGACTGCTTGCTAACCAGTGCAAACAGTTGCGATTGGGTGGGTTTCGCATGAGGATAAACAGGCAACTAATACATTCGGACGCATGAGGGGACCAGAGGGAGTGATTCTGAGGGTAATGATAAGGGGAAGACCTCCCCCTTACTCCATGGACAAGGGAGTTAGTGAGGGGGGTGTTTGGATGATCATTGGGTTTGGAGTATGCTACGTGAGGCTTACAAAGATTCAAATGCCATAACGTCGCGCCATGATATGAATGTTTACGATTTGGCTTAGTTTAAGTGGCTCTGTATATTTAGAATGCAGACAATAGTTTCCTGATATCTTGAGTTTTCCTGATATTCTCTTCCTGTTGAAGAAGGAACATTATGTTTAACCCAACCACGACCATTCTTTCAAAGGCTTGGCTTGGGTCGTAGATCAACTAACAGTAATATACTTCGAATATGTATAGCATGAGACTATGGAGAAGACGTATGTTGAAGATACTTTCTCCATCATAGATCATCATCATCACGACCTCATCTTCCTTCTTATTTACGAACGGAACATTGAAGACGAACACCACGCGCGCCATCTGGACGGCTCTCCAGCTCCAGTATGTACACCATCGGTTGGGCACCACTACTTTAGGGAATATCAAGTAGGCGAGCAGGAGGAGAGAGAATATTGCGGTGTTTCCAGGAGGGTGATGTGTGGACGCCAGCAACAACCTGTTGAACACCACCCACCAAATTTTCTACCTACCTCCGGGTAAATTCAGAGCGATGCCTTTGGCATTTTCCGCATTTACAGGAGTGTGTAGAAAACTGTCACAAGACATTTACGTGGTTCAGGGACAGGGATTAGGTTAGGTTAAAGTTACGTTAAATTAGGTTAGGTTAGGCGTAAAGAGAAGAGGAATCACAATTTTATATTTCAAATTTCACAGCTTCCTTGAACCTATGAATGAACGAATTGCCATGAAATGGCAAGTCACTGCTTTAACAATAAACAAATTCTTACGAGCACACATTTTTTCAAGCACTCAACAGCAGCGTCAAAAAGAAATGATAAACATACAGAAAAGAAATACATATATGAGTCACTTTACATTCTAATTATCCTCTGCCCCGTGACGTATTCTCTCGGGCCCACTTGGGGGCAAGCCCACATAGGTTCGAGTCCTGGCGGCGGCAGTCGGTCTCCAGTCAACCAAGCTGTTCATCTTTTCATGTGTGTGTGTGTGTGTGTGTGTGTGTGTGTGTGTGTGTGTGTGTGTGTGTGTTGTCTGTCTGTATATTCTTTTTCGTTGTTTCTATAATCTTTGTGCCATTCAGTCTGACTCTACGCCCATCTCTTTGTCTATCGCAGCGTCCACCGTAATCCTCTAAACTAAGTAATCCTCTTCCATGTATTCACATGGTATACTATTGTGAAACCGAGAGGACACCATTCCATGGTGGCTGTGATGGTTGTGCTTTGGGGAGCTGGGAGTTGGGTAGATGGTACTTTACAGATGGGGTTTAGCAAGATGGCGTGAGGATAGCTGAGAATTGGCTGTGTGAAGATAAGGCGCTAAGGTTATGGCTGCTGGTTATGGCTTTAATGTTGACTGAGTGACACAGGGAGCTCAGACCTGTCTGTCTATCTTTCTATCTACCTATCTATCTATCAATCTATCTATCTATGTATCTAGTCTATCTATACCGAAAAAGAAAAATACAAACACACCCAACCTTTTTGCTGCGGCAAAGTTAGCTTCTAGGAGTTTTGAACTATCTGATCTCTCTCTCTCTCTCTCTCTCTCTCTCTCTCTCTCTCTCTCTCTCTCTCTCTCTCTCTCTCTCTCTCTCTCTCTCTCTCTCTCTCTCTCTCGTCAGAGCTAAGGCACCCACTTTTCCTTTTAAATTCCTCGAGAAACCTGGTGTAAACTACGCAGCTCAAGGACATGCAAAGCAATATCTCCTTGGTAACAAGGCACACGGTCTAAAGATTATTTGCGCAACACTCGAAGCGCCATTTGACTTACGATGCAAGTGGTGTTGCCTTGCAAGGATGGGGAGGGAGCATGACGGCTCTTTAGTATGCATGAATATAAAGAAAAAGTAACAAAGATTGGATATTCCATAACACACAATGAAGAGATATTATCAAGTCTGGTATATTTCCAAATATTGATATTCCGGATATTCTCTTTGGATCAGAGTCAGGTATATGTCCACAACTTTCTTCCTTATTGGTTATAATGTGATCTGTAAGTCTGAAGACTCTGTCATATTCCAGTTCCTCCATCGACTTTATCTGCTCTGGAGTGGCTCAGACGCTGGTTGTCCCAATAGTAACGAGGAAAATGCAACTTACCGATTCGTCTCGTCTAGCCTTGGCTTGGCTGGACTTTGTGGAGAGTCTGTCCATTTCTCCTCTGGTTGTCGATGACTTTCTTCTCTACCCTCAGCAGCTGCTGGAAACCAGCTACTCCCTGCTCGGTGAATACAGTGCCAAACCTTTTCCCTTTTTTGAAGATGAAGGGAAGGGAATTTCCCCATAAGAGCCTAATGGGCCAGTCTGCCTCCTTTGTCGTCTCTTTTACAGGTGAGTTCATTAATGGTGTGTGTTGCCTCAACACGGCTTTATTTCGGCCGAATGTAAGGTAGGCGTCTGCTCTCTCTCTCTCTCTCTCTCTCTCTCTCTCTCTCTCTCTCTCTCTCTCTCTCTCTCTCTCTCTCTCTCTCTCTCTCTCTCTCTCTCTCTCTCTCTCTCTCTCTCTCTCTCTCTCTCTCTCTCTCTCTCTCTCTGGTGATTACAGCGCGGGATCTCGGCTTCGTCGAAGTCTTTACCTCTTATTCCTACCCGACTTTACTACGTGGTTTCCATATGAGTGGGTGTACGTGGCATGAGGATGATCAAATGAATGGGTGAAAAGTCCCGTTGGCACATGATTGTCTCAACTGGAATATCGGTAGATAAGTTGGTATACTTGGATTTTGTAGAATTCATTAGATCGTATTGAGTAACTACATAATCTTTCATCAAGAAGGGGTTTGATTCTTTATGGAGTTTCTCTTGCAGGTTTAAAAGACAAAGTTAGTTATCCATCTCAAGTCATTAGGGAATCCTGAAAAGTGGAGGCAAATCTGACCATTAACGGAGCATTGGTGAAATTTTACTAAGATGTGATTCATATCATACTTCACCTGCGAATGGAACTTAAGGACTGTTACGCCATAGTACCTTTGGAAGACTCTCACTAAGTACCACTTGGGTCTGTGTACCACTGGCTGGAACCCATTTGTACTACGTAATATCAAGTGGCGCGAGGATAAGACGACTGGATAATGTGTTGTTCCAGGAGGGTGATATGTGCACGCCAGCCAACAACAACCTGTTGATCACCACACACTAGATTTTCATATTAATGGTAGACTCAGACGAGTGATGGCTAGGATGACATTTTTTTAATCATCCTTTATCCCCTGAGCTCGTCCATATGTGTGTGTAACAGTCGGTTCTAAAATACATACTTCGTTCAAGGGGCCAAGTCTGTGTTAGATATGGAAAGAGGAAGGGAATCTAAAAAAGAAAACCTAATATAACTTTAAGCAATGCATTAAGTTATGCAGTTTCTCCTAAATAAACGAACATTTTCTTATTGAATGATAAGTAAACTAGACAAAATTATAGTTATATGGGACATTTCATTCATCCATTAGCCTGGGTTCGAGTCCTGAGTTCGTTACTATACGGGGTAGCAGTGGTTATCGTTGAAAAAACTTATGACCTCTGACCCATGATGTTGTAAAGTTATGAAGGTAGGGGCAGGCTGGACATAGACCAGATGGTGATTACAACGTCGTATGTAATACATGACAGATCTCCCATGCAAGGGTAACCTCGGTGTTAACATCACTCCCACCATCTTTCTTGAGTAGCACATGAGAAGGAGGTGATTGTGAGGGTAATGAACTTACATCCTCGTCACCATCAAAAGTAGATTTAGGGTTCAGGGACTAAGGGATGGAGGAGGTTCTACAGCATATATAAATGATGTACATTAACCTCAAGCTCTTTGAACTTGACGAATTCACATCATAAACAAAATTTACATATTCTCACAGGGACTGGGTTTCTACTTTAACATTGGACCAAGGGGTCACAGCGTTCCAGGAAGTCTGTAGAGGCCATTCACCTCATAAGCTGGTGGGTAGATATATACATATAAGGTGTTTGTGCTTAAGCTCGAAGGAGATTCAAATTACTGCAAGTGTTCCTCCTACGTCTTTGGTAGGTTATCAATGTTTATAAATGAGTTCAGCAGTTAGAACCATGTAGGTGCATAGGCTCATTACTGTCAACGTAAACTAAGACCATACAGACTGCTTCTATGATGCCTAGTATTGCAATTAGTGTGGTTTACGGGACTTTTGAGTGTACCCACTTGGGTGTATGATCATACACACATCGAGAAGGGATGCAAGGCGTTAAAAACCTTCATAAAAGGACCCGATTAGAATATGGTTTTGGGTGACAGGATTGTATGAGAATTGCTCATTTCCCTTAAATACAAAGGTAATTCGATATAGAAATATCCACACACACACACACACACACACACACACACACACACACACACACACACACACACACACACACACACAAATACACACACACACACACACACACACACACACACACACACACACACACACACACACACACACACACACACACACACACACACACACACACAGTGAAAAATAGATATATTAATACAAATAAGTCCACAAGAGCACACAGATTTAATACACATACACACACACTATCTTAAACGTAAGCTAAAATTCTTTGCAAAAAATACTCTCATACATCAAAGCACCTATATGTTCTTTTGTAGACAACTGTCTACACATATTGGGTTTGTAGGGAAAACGTTAGTAATGTACTATCATAGCTAGCAAGACTCTGATGCTGTAGGTTTCCTACATATTCTCTCGTCACTTTAATCCCTTGTTGTGAAAAAATAGAGTAGCCAAAATATTGCATTTTCTGCTCTGATATGACGGAGAGTAAGTTCTCATGGAGACGATATCTGCATACATAAGTGAAAAGAAGAAAAGTGAGATATGTAATGGAAAACATATAATCAACAAGAACTTCCAAGAATATGATGCAGACACTGAAAGACAAAATACTATAATGAAGGAGAAAAATTGATTAGAAAAAGAAAAATGCATATGTTCTTTCAAAATATTAACTCCTAATTTATGAAACCATTAATAGAAGCTTTGAAGCGAGTGGAGAGTGGAGATGTGACAGACAGTGAGTTATATTCTGCTGTGGAACCCTCGGCACACATCGCAGTGCTGAGAGAGAGAGAGAGAGAGAGAGAGAGAGAGAGAGAGAGAGAGAGAGAGAGAGAGAGAGAGAGAGAGAGAGAGAGAGAGAGAGAGAGAGAGAAGAGAGACACCTGGAGAAGGAGGAAGAGGAGGAGAAGGAGGAGGAGGAAGAGGCAGATGGTCCCAGCGTCAACCACTGCTGACGGAGAGGTGAGGTTGAGGACCAGAAGCGACAGGTTGGTGCTAGTGGTGGTGGGTGAGGGAGGCGGAGGTGGAGGGTCTCGTTACATTAAACAACGGAAGATCATTAACACCGCCGTGGGCACCAGGGAAAGCAGCCAAGACTGTGTAGCATCTACCGTCCCACGTCAGGATTTTAGAGAATGAACAAGTATCATTATATTGACTCCCAATATTAAGTACTTACAATTTACAAGAGTTATGCCTGAAAAAAGACAGATCATAATCACTTTATATTTCATCCGGGATAAGTGATAAATTCATCCAGTGGAGGTTAAGTGATTCAAAATATGCATATAGACTTGTGGAAAGACATGTGAATTTCGACAAGGATGCCAAAGAAGTCTGAGTAAGGTCAGAATAGCATTGCTAGCAATAACAATGAGAAAGAGATGAAATGACTGTGAAATGAACCGATCGCCTGTGCTTTATTCCATCTCAGTTCATTGGACGAAAGGCAAGAAATTATCCATAGATAGGCAAGCACAAAATATGTAAACGAATGAAGGTTCATATAACTTCGCATGATATACGAGTAAAACATTCATGTGTCATTTAATCTCTTATTTTTCTACGTTTCTGATATCTGCAATATTTCACATACAGTGTGACAGAATTATATGCCACGTTTTACTTTCTAATGTCTGTAATATTTCAAATACAATGTAACAGAATTGTATGCCATAGAACTCATCTAGTTAGACTGCTTGATATGACCAATATTAAAGAATCATATTATCAAAATAGGTAGAGTTATCACATTGTAGTTCTTAAGCTGGCTTTTATCAAATCGCACTCTATGACAATATTAAAGATATCATCTCTATGAGAGAGTTGAATAGCTTTTAACTCAACAATTAGTAACAATTCTCTTTTTTTTTATAGAGGTCACCTAATTTATGTTATTCTTTGCAATGCTTAAGAGTAAAGAAGAGACATACAGGTAGATATAGTCTGATTATCATATGGTCTAAAAGAGATACACTGCTTCACACTTCATAAGAGTAACATTCAAACTGCACTGCTGTTAAGTGTGGGACTGAGTTCCCATCTAGATTTCTGGGAAACTTTTATATAAGCAAATTTGATCAGTCTAGGAAGAAGCTGATTTCCGCAAAATATTGTCGAGTCAGATTCATAAGTGACTGAAGAAATGTCAGTGACATCCATATCTTATCAGATTTAGTCAGGAATTTTTCTGAGCAAAAGCGTTGAGTATATTCAGACATCAAGCTAAAGTATCATTTTATACCATATCTTTTTTTCTTAGATAATACACTATCATTCTTATACAAAGTTATATAGTATACTGATTTCTTCTACATTTTGTTACAGAAAGTAAACATTCGTCTTTCTAAAAGAGCTCAAGACTCAGCCCAGCAACATAACATCTGATCACTTTACCTAGCACCCTCCAGACAGTTCCTAAAACCTATCAAAAATACTTGATAAACATTAATCCACAGAAATCTTTAATCATCCTTTTATCCCCAGGTTGAAACGATTCCATCTCACACCGAAATCACCTTGAGTGGATGACAATTCCCACTGAACAAAACGCCGACAATTCTATATGCATCATGTACGACATAAGCACCTAACACTGATGTTGTGTCTCCTGCCGTTGTTCACAGTGGATAGCAAGAGCTTCATAACTCTTCATTTACAAAGAAGCTTCTTGTCTCCAAGTCTCATTCTGAAAGCGCCTCTCAAGCATTGAAATGCTGTAGCACGCTTGAAGCCTCCCCGCTCGAGATCAAAGCCAGACTAGAGTTGGCATCAGTCGTTCGTGTCTTTGTGGGCAGTTGGAGTAATAATCAGATGGAGGGAGTTAACTTGCTTGGGGGTTACAGTGCAGTATGCTGAAGACCTGGAGTTTGGGATCTGTACACATTGAGCTACCGCACGATCAAGTTGTTGCTTGCCACGCTGCTGATTACAAGAGCGTAAATCAAGGCTTTCCACTTGCCCTGAGTTACCGGGGTTTCTGAACCTGTTTAGTGATGGTGATGGTGAGGAAACTCACGACAGTGAAGGCGAGGAAGAATATGGTAAGGGCACTGTGGCTATGGTACCTGAACACCAACGGTACATCAGCCATGGCATCAATCTGGCAATGAGGGACGGACTTATGAGCTGAGATCATTCATTGAAGACACGCATCTATAAAAAAGCTTTTTCACTCATGGGAATAGCGAGGCAAAATCTGTTTGCTTAGCGGAGAAATGTTCTGAGAATGACACCTCTCAGCTGAAGACCTCTCTACTGAGTGAGTTGGAACTCCCACTACTAACAGGACCTGTTAGAGGTGTTGGATCCCTTTGAAGGGACAGATCTATCTATCAATCGTTTCATAGCATAGGCTCCCATCCCATTTCTATGTGATGGATTATGTATGAAAAGTATAATGATAACCATCCTTGTTTAGATTCAGTCAGATCAAAGGCATATGGAACCACCTTTGCCCTTCCTTCCCTCAAAAGATGAAAATAGTTTGTCAATATTTATTGAGTCCTCTTATAAGGTTCCATTGTTCAAGAATATACGAAGTGTCATGTCGTTGAATATATTCTATTTTGATGGTGGGGGTTCTTTTGTGTCAGATAATTTACGTAAATAGATCTATATGGCTCAAAAATCAAGCATGTTCTACTGAAAATGTTTTTAGTATTATAGAGATAACAGCAAATATATTTTGTAAAATGTAAACATGATTGTTTTCTTGTTTATCTTACTATTTCCACAACATGATAAGATGTTCATTTCCTACTCTCTGCCTTAGATTTGTCATTAGTCTCTTACGTCAAACACAAAGAAATATCTCTATGGCACAAAATATTCATTATACACGTAACGCAAATATATATATGTATATATATATATATATATATATATATATATATATATATATATATATATATATATATATATATATATATATATATATATATATATATATATTCAAATTTTGATTAGAGACTGTTCATAATGCTGCTGTGTAGCAATGTCCACATACAAACCTTCATTGCCTTCCACAAGTCTACATATATTCCTTATCTCTTAATCTCTACTGCAAATACTTATCTGTGTTATTGCGAGGTGAAAAAAAGAATAAACAATCATAACGTTTTTCTTTTCTGTATACATAGCATTTACTTCAGGAATTATACTGGATATACAACACGTTGTTTGAAAAAAAAGTAAATGAATTATGAAACATTACTAAATTGTTTAGAAAAAGATATAAATTATGAAAAGTTGTTAAATGTTTAAATTCTTGTGTGCCTCCCCCAGGCGCACATGTTGGCCTTAATGATCTCTTGTTCTCTAATTCAATAACAGCCTTCATCTTTCATCTTTCTCCTCTCACCTCTGGTGCTCACATTCCCAACACCAGCTGCTGACGATGCTGCCATCTGGCTACCTCCCTCCACTCCTCCTACTCCAGGTGGCTCTTCTCCTTAACATCCCAGTAGTGTGTGGTGGGCTCTACACTCTGCTACTCTTGTCTGTTATACTTCCTTCGTCTTTATATCAAAGACGATAATACCATTATCATTATCTTTATTATTATCATTACTACTACTACTACTACTACTACTACTACTACTACTACTACTACTACTACTACTACTACTACTATTATTATTATTATTATTATTATTATCATTATTATTATTACTATTATTATTATTATTATTATTATTATTATTATTATTATTATTATTATTATTATTATTATTATTATTATTATTATCATTATTTAGCCTTCTGCACTTCAGTGCTGCTAACGGAGTAAATTGTTCATAAGTGTTCATTAAACCATTGCAGAAAGAAAACGAAGATCTACAATGATCTAACTTAACTTGGGGCCTTAGTTAGCACACATTTTTTCTGTATTTCTACCAATAACTTAAGGAAGGGACAGACTTAACCAAACTTCCCGCACCATCGCAGCCTCCAAGCCTCTTGTACAGGAAATAAAGTTCTGAAACTCCACTGACAATTATTTGTGAGTTTTATTTTCTGGTTGGGTTTGTGTGTGTGTGTGTGTGTGTGTGTGCGTGTGTGTGTGTAAACAATTGTTTCATTTTGTATGTGTGAGCATCTTGGTCGTATGTCTCTAAAGCATACACACACACACACACACACACACACACACACACACACACACACACACACACACACACACACACACACACACACTTACGCAACAATGTAGAGAGACACACACACACACACTTCACGAAAAATGGTATACACCACAGTGCCAACTCAAGGAATCCATCTTAATGCAAGAGGTACTTCAGTCCTACACGTGAGATACGACACTGTCTTGACCCCTCAGATGATCATGTTAATATCCACTTGGCCTGAGTACGTCGGCACATGGGCCATTCACTTGAAGGGGGAAGGCTAGTGTCCAGCCCACCAACCCTCTCTCCTGAACGCCATACACTGTCTAGCTTGAGCATGACACATGAGATTGGCGACGAGGGACGGGGAGAGGAGGCGGCTGGGCTGTTTGGAGAACAAAGGGTGAGAGAGAGAGAGAGAGAGAGAGAGAGAGAGAGAGAGAGAGAGAGAGAGAGAGAGAGAGAGAGAGAGAGAGAGAGAGAGAGAGAGAGAGAGAGAGAGAGAGACTGTCAAAGACAGACAGACAGACAGACAGATCCACGGAGGCGTAATCATCCACAAAACCACTGGATGGTGAGACTGTTGGAATCTGACTTTGTTGACGAACAGATATGAAGACATAACAAAATATGAAGGCATAACAAAAACAAAAAGCAAAATCCATACATGTGACGTTGTCTGTAGTACAGGTGGTAGAGATGTTATGTTGCTTTGACAATGGTAACTATATTCTCTTTTATTTTGAAGCGATGGCCCATCACAGCTGCCACAGTGGATCCCTCGACCCCACCTATCCCATTCTGCTATGCTGGGAACATGTGTACATCAGGCGTAAACAAGTTCATTATCTTTATCAAGTTTGATCACTCTGTCGCTTTGGCAAGGGATCAGATAGTGAAAGAAAACACATGTGATATCATTCTCTGCCTGGTAGATGTGCAGGGAGGAAGCTGGATCAGGACAAGTGACCACTGCCACAACAGGAAGATGGATTGAAGAGCTTCTTCAGTTAACAGAGAATCTAAAGTTGTAATATACGTAACCATGTCTGATGGCGATATTCATTCTCTCGGAAGTGTACCACAAGAAACAGTCTCGGGCCTAAATTCTCTCTCTAGTAATGACACATACCGACAGAGAAGTGAGCGGAATTCTATTCATACGTTTCGCTGATGACACTCGAGTAAGCAAATTGATAAGAATAGATGTTCAAAAAGAGATTTAAAAAAACTATAGATAGAATGTGCAGAAGGACTGAAGTGAACCTGAAGGATATATATATATATATATATATATATACAGAGAGAGAGAGAGAGAGAGAGAGAGAGAGAGAGAGAGAGAGAGAGAGAGAGAGAGAGAGAGAGAGAGAGAGAGAGAGAGAGAGAGAGAGAGAGAGAGAGAGAGAGAGAGAGAGAGAGAAAGGTGATTAAATAACACCATATCCTCTTCACAAATTTTCCTGGGGTTAGGTACTTGAAATTAGAGTCTTATATTCCTTATATTTTCATGACACATCTATAAAACAAAGTTATGTACAACCAGCCTGAAGCTAAAATGATGATCCTTCTGGTTTACTGTTATAATTAATATCTTCGTCCATATAGTCTGCCACCAGTGCACTCCGTAGCTACTGCAGTGAGAAGAGTGTATGGAATATCAGTTTATTTTGGAACGTAACTGGAATCATATTTTTTTTTTTTCAGATACTTGCTTTTATATGATTTGGATCCAGCCGCTGCTCTCAATAAATGGTAGTTACACGATTTGGTTGGAACGTAAACAATTGATATAATAACACTGATACGGCACATTGGATGGAATACATAGCTTTTCTGTTATGACAATATAAACATTCAATTATATCATTGAACAAACAAGTTCCAGCGAACGGTTTGATAATAGTACAAAGGCGGAATGCAAAATAGTTTACGATAGTGTACTGTTATGACCAAATGAAGGGAATGTATCATGACATTGATAAAGTGAACATGCACCCACCCACCCAACCGCCTACACACACACACACACACACACACACACACACACACACACACACACTGTCCAGAAGTACTCTTCCAATAAAGAGTAACACGCACACCTTCCTTCCATCATCAGTACTTCTCACCATCACTCATCGGGCCTCGCCGACTGAAAGACTTCTTATACTTCCCCAAGGCCTAAGACAACATACCCACTGTCTTTCAGTAAGTTACAACCCGTGGCTACCATTGCAGTACGTCTCCATTCAAGAAAGGTCTGTGCGCAACTGGAATTACGGGGGGATCTGATAGCTCTATGGACCTTCAGGAGTTTGGTGATATGAAAAAAAGGTCTTCTCTCCCACCCGCTTCCTCCTCAACCTCCTGGACATGCTCTACATGAGCCTTGAGAAATAGGAAACATTTCGTGGTCCACAGTTGTGTTGACTTCACCCAAGTGTCTGACCTATTCAGTCATCGTGTGACCAAGAACCTCACCAATTTTAGGCTGCGGGGAAATTTTCCTCATCGAACGTCTTCTAGATTTGTTCTTTCAGGGGTTCGCCTTCCCAGTCCCTCACCTTCTTCGTCTCTCAGGTCACCAAGATGGGATCCTGGTGTTTTCTCATTCCTATGAATGAGTCTTTAAATGTTATACTGCTCGAGAGAGGTGCGCCAGTGACACGTAGCATTGATATAATCTCTTAGAACATATTTCCCAACAATACCATCCTTATGAGCACCCTTCAACATCTAACAGAAGTTGACCATTGTCATCCACGTCACCATCAGCTAAACCAAGACTTGTATTCATGCAAGTCAACTATGCCTTCGACCATGATCCACCTTCTAGTGTCTGTCTAGGCTCAAGCCAACTGTAGGTTGTTCAGTCTTCTAAGCTTTTTCGCGCCCTTCTGGGCCGTAAGCTAAGCTTAAGTAATCACGCATGGATCAACCTCAAGTTTCTCTAGCCATCGTCTTTATATTCCTCGTCAGCTCAAAGGACTGGAACCTCCTGTCATCCACAATACCTACACAACCTTCATTATTCCTGAATACATGTCTGCTTCACCTGCCTAGTATCCTTTATCCACTGCACGAGTTGCTACCAAACTGAATGCAGAAAGAGGTGAGAAAAAATCATCCTTTGTTCCTCTCACATTATTGTCAAGAGATATTCAGCTCACTAGTCCTACTGACTCGCTCCAACACAACACCTGGACCTTTCTCTCCACCGTCACCTCCTTCTACTTGAGATCCCTCGTCTCCAAATCATAATTCGAAACCATTAGTACAACAAGCTGTACTAGCTGATATAAACCTCTACATGATCAGGATCGAATATTATGGACAATTAATAGTAGCATAATAACCTCTATGAAAGTATCTAAGCAAACACAGTTCACACTTAAAGTACATGACGCAGTACATTGTGCAATTAATAACCACAAGAAAACGCTTAATATCACCGGGTCTTCAAGCCTTAAATGATGTCATCCTGCCATAAGCTGAATACTTAATTCCTCAGTATAAACTACCGAATCCCACACATTTAACATATATTAAGGTACTGGAATTTATTTCAACAAAGCCATTCATATACCAACGTGTCTCTCTGCGTGCATTACCCCGTGAATCAAAGAGGGAAATGCAAGAAGAATGAGCAGTAAAGCACCCATGTTTAAGGAAAGACTGTGGCAAGGCAGGAGCTGCGTATTGTAACCATGACAGAAGGACCAGCTACCTGCGCCATGTTCGGTCGTAATAAAGGTGTTTGGAGGCAACATGCGCTATTAATGAACTGAACCGTGAAAGAGCTCACAAAGGAGCCAGACTGGCCCATTAAGCTATCAAGGGAGATTCAATCCACTTCATCTTTGGACATGGAAAAGGTTGGAATTGCAATCACTGAGCAGGGAATAGCTTGTTTCCGGCAGCTGGTAAGGGCATAGACGAAAGTCACCGAACAGGAATAGAGGCTATATATAGTCCAAACAAGCTGGAGGAGACTTTTTAATGAGCAGTTTTCTCCTTCTCTTCACCCGAGAAACGCAAGATAAACAACACCGTCTTGCAGACAGATGTGCAAGGCCACACATCTACATCAAGTGTGTCACAGCCTTAAATGGCTATGACAAAAAAAAAAAGGTGAATAAGGAACTGACCTTAGAAAGATTTGTAAGACTCGCTGGTCAATGTGTTATCAGTGAGGTAAAAGGTTTTAGTGAAGCCTCCAACCAACTATCTTACGAAAAGATTAACCTAATTATCAGTGTGTGGAAATTTACCAGATATCCTTCTAGTACCCAATACCCAGGTTCTCCAAGAACTTCATTCATAAATGTACTATATCCAGAGTGTGTCATTTCTTTTTGTTCTTCGTGAATGCTAAAAGCTCAAGATGTCCCCGTCCATCAACTCCCTTGCAGCTATCAGTGGTCAAATGTCGCTTCGAATATGCGATCAAATCATCGTAGACTGTGTCCCACTGCATCAGAGATGTTGCTGGAACTAAGATAGCTGAGTTACAGGGAAAGGCTAGAGGCTCTCAGATTTTCCCACCTTGGAAGAAAGAAGAGTGAGGAGTGACCCCAATCAAAACCTCGAAGATTTCGAAACAATGAACAAAACCAAAAAAGATGTTGGGATGGAGCAACCAGAGGCCATAACATGAAATTAAGCATGAATTATCTTCTTTGTTTTGAAGACTGTAAAGATAAATAACGCCGATAAATATATTTATATATATATATATATATATATATATATATATATATATATATCTGTTTCTCACCATAAGCCAGGGGAGATCTGTCAGCACTCGCTACGTATTCTTTCCCGAGTTTCTTCTTTAGCAAAAATCTCTTTTCTTTTCTTTTTCTCTCTCCCTCCTAGTTCTATTCATTCTGATATTTCAGGTCAAATATTGTTCTCGTCTCATTCCTTCGTCACGTTTCAGTGAGTCAAATAGCTGTAGGTAGTGGCTGGACGTGGGAGATAGAAATGTACGAGACATAACATCAAAATTATAGAAGGTAGAAACATTTATCAGCCAGATGAAGGGTAACATATTCGAGGCAATCAGTGGGAGTTTTTGTATCACAGTCAGCGCAAGCGTTGCCCTTAGGAGGGAAAACGACGGTAAAGATTCAAGTTAGAGACCTCATTGTGTAGGGGAGGGGGATATAACCTTGGACACTTTGGGTTTCAGAGAAAAGATCAGATGAAATGGATTGTAGAAGAAGTAGAAAGTGTTCTTCAGGTGGAGGGTTAGATGTGAGATCATGGATTTCGCAGGAATGAATAAGGAATCTTAGGTCTTGGATCTGTATGTGTAAAGTCTGTAGAAGGAGTGTAGGAGGATCCAGTGAGCTTAATGCCTATCAAGCGAGACCTAGAAATCATCAGACTCTCTTCGATCGGAAGATGCCGTTTCTGATTCGACACCGGAGAATCTGGATGAAGTTATACTGTCATGACTTATAAAAGAAAAGGAGCAGAGAAAATAGAGAGAAGAGGGTTGTTTGTTTTTAAAAGCCGCTTAGAGATGGGGGGGTGGGATGTGCGTTTGTGGATTGGATGCCAGCAAAACCCACGAGTGGTAAAAAAGGACAAAGAACGGCTACTTGGACCAGGACTGGGTACGTGACAAACGCCACCGCAGTGGTAGCGTACTGCGAGCTCACCATATACCGATTCCCAGGTGGTTGTACTCCCCCTAGAGAGCGGTTGCTGCCACTATATCGCCTACTGCCACTTGTTACTACACCAGAGCCTACGCAGCTCCAGCGGGATCCAACAGTGGAGATCTCTGGTAGCATACTGTAAGCCAGCTCAGAGAGAGAGAGAGAGAGAGAGAGAGAAAGCTTTAAACTACTCTTACATGATCCTCCAGTAGTCTTCCGAGCCTCTCTCTCTCTCTCTCCTGACAAGTCCCAAGTCGTGAATATTTCAAACGTTAAAATCCCTTAGGATAGGTTCAGCAAGGCGACCTACTGCTCGAGGGAGAGACGCAGGTACGCCGTTTACGAAGGTGCACAACGAAACCCAACTGATGGGGTTATTCTGGAGACGTCTGACTGTGGCCCGTTTTAATGCATCTGATAAATGAATTACATTTATCGAGGGGTTTGTCATTTTGTTGTTATGATCCATTATTTTACGTATGATTTCTAAGCTTTAGTTCAAAGCTTTCTTAGATTTGTGTTACAGCTTCTGTCAAATTCCCTCCCTCTGGTATACAACCTCCACTTCTCCCAGGCAATATCGCTAAGCCACTTACAGCCTGGAGTCCATTTCACCAACTCGTCAACCTCCCAGTTGAATCTTGTCAAACAGTTCTTCACTTCTCCTCACAAACTGGTTTTCTGTCTTCCAGCAGCTGATCGTGAGGACACAATTGGTGGACAAAAGGCGAAGATAACGTCTCCACTTGTTACCAGAACAGTCGTTACGATAATGTGCATTAAGGATGTCTACCGAAGCATCATCCTCTCTATCATGTGTTACGACTCTATCATCCAATCTACCATATGTCACGACTCTATCATCCACTCTACCATATGTCACTTCTCTATCATCCAGTCGACCATCTAACTATTCTAATCATTCACTATACTCTCTGTCATTACGGGGTCATGCACTATAACACTCTATCAATTCACAATCATCCACCCTAACCTATATCACTACACAGTCATGTATCATACCTTTCGTCACAACACTATCATCCACTACACTATTAGCTGTGACACCAGTATCAACTGGTGTCCCCCAAAACAAGATTACGACCCCGAAACACCAGCAACACCAGCTCACTGAACTACCCAACAGAACACAAGAACACAGGAATCTGTTACAGCAATATAGTGTTGCATACCCGGTAATCACAGAGCTTATTAGCTACATTAAGACTCGACTACGAGTTTACTAATGGAACATAATAAGACACATGCAGCGCCACCGTACGTACTACCTTGTGAAAATAAGGAAATCAAATCTAAGTTTAGGTTGAAGTAGGAAATACGAGTGCACTGTTTTGCGAAATGATGCAATGGTATCTTGTTGTTGACGACGACAGCGCCACAGGCAGGAGGGGCCGGTGGCTGGGAGGGGAACTAACGGGAAAAGTGTGGAGGCTGAGGAAGAGTTGGATCAGGGCTGTGGCAACTGGGAGGAAACTTTTACACGGGGAAACTTGACGAAGAAAAATGTTCGGGAGAATTAGTTCATATATCCGGATGAAGAACGTGAGTAATGTAGTGGAAAGGGAGCAAACTCTGACTCTCTCTCTCTCTCTCTCTCTCTCTCTCTCTCTCTCTCTCTCTCTCTCTCTCTCTCTCTCTCTCTCTCTCTCTCTCTCTCTCTCTCTCTCTCTCTCTCTCTCTCATAAACACGCACACACACGCACACACACACACACACACACACACACACACACGCACACACACACACACACACAAACACACACACACACACACACACACACACACACACACACACACACACACACACACACACACACACACACACACACACACACACACACACACACACAAACAAACAAGCAAGCAAACAAACAAACAAACAAACAAACAAACAAACTCACACCCACCTTAGAGAAAACGGTCAGAAGGTTCATGCCTTGATTACTGTGAGATAAACCAAGAATTGGAAATATCCATAACACAGGGACCAGAGACCACGGGTAATCGAGGTCTGGGAGCAGGGGCATATTGTGGGTCTGTTGAACAGATATGGAGGGTATTGTAGGATGCAGTGCAACAGAGAACTGGGCACATCACATCAACATGGTGAAGTTATTGAGGGAAGCTATAGAGAGACTTAGTATGTTCTATTAGGGGCAGAACAGCCAACGACGTATATGGTTCGTTAGCTGGGAGGTTTGATTATATATATATATATATATATATATATATATATATATATATATATATATATATATATATATATATATATATATATATATATATATATATATATATATATATATATATATATATATAATATATATATATATAATTTACTGAAGATCAGTGCATGTTAGCAAAAATGGACATTCTCAATAAAACCAGAGTCGTAGAGGATGACTAAACATCACTACAGGATGTAAATGATTAGAGGATTAGACCAGGATTAAGAATGCTGGAGAAGCGGAAGCTTGGAAGATGATGTAAATCATCTACGATTTTCGGACGGGGAGAAGACCATATCCCAATGAAGGAGAAACACGTGAGAAGGAAGTAATATGTATTCCAAGATGCTACGAGTGGTATGTACGTGATGAATGAAGTATCTAGGATGAAATAAGCAACGGATGCTGATAAAAAAGAAAAAACTCAAGACATTAATGACCGACGAGGAATTATAACGTTCAGCGTGTAGTCATGTCGTCAAGGCGCATTGCATAAAGAATTCGCGTTTTGATGATAAGACTGACGAACTAGAAGTCGCGTATCCTAATCGCAAAAGACTCACACGACCCCTCGTATCAAATGCGGCCATAATGACGCTGTTTAAAGGCAAAGTAAACTATCAAGGAACTCAGCCGTGAAAGAGCTCACAAAGGAGCCAGATTGGCCCATTAGGGTGTCAAGGGAAACTTAATATACTTCATCTTCGACAATGGAAAAGGATGGAATTACATTTACTGAGCAGGGAATAGCTTGTTTCCGGCAGCTGGTGAGGGCAAAGACAACAGCCTCCGACCACTAGCAGAGAAGACATCATAGATTAAGCAAACACTGTCAGAAAGCCTTTTGGAGTACATGTGCACAAGGCAAGTAGAACACATCACTGCGTGAGGAACAAAACGATTAAGGACCTTCAAGAAGCTAGATTATGCGACTTACTCATCAGGCTTATTCAAGTTACATTGTTAACTTTAAGGTAAAAGGATGGCGAGCTTCGACCTGATCCTAATACAAAATAACAGAAGGAATGGCTGAGGCATATATATGAATCTTAATATAGAATGAATGAAGGAGTGGCTGAGGTATATATGAATACTACTACAGAGTAACAGAAGGAATGACTAAGGGATATATGAATCCTAACACAGAGTAACAGAAGGAATGACTGAGGCATTTATAAATCCTATTACAGAATAAAAAGTAATGGCTGAGGTATATACATATAAATTTGAAGAAAATATCACAGTCTTCTTATAATACCCAGATTATCTAACCTCTTCCTCCTGGATTTTGAAAAATCCAAAGTTTGGAAAGTTTTCCTCTTTGCGAATACTGTTCAAAAGACACATCCTTGCTACTAGAACCCTTGCTGGCACCATGATGCTTTTATCATAAGCCAGACGACACCTCAAGTGGCGAGCCAATGATTTCGAAAATCCCTTGTTAGCCAGGAGGCTTTTTATGTCTTTGTCTAACTTAGCTCCGGCCAAGTTTCCCAAAGACGGAAGGAGTGAAATTGTGTTTTAGTTTTGAAAAAGAAGAGACCAAGATATGAGAACAGTACAGGAACTGCTAGATGCTACCTTCGTTGCAACGAAAAGGTTGAAAGAACTTATTTTTTCCTCTACAATGATGCGCGAAGCGATGATGAAATGTTTATTTGAAGGGGGACATTATACGTTAACTGATATGTCGAATTCTTTGTGCATGTGAAAGGTGAAAGCTGAGATGTAATGCAAATATAAATAACTTCATGAGATTTAGCAGGAAAGAGGGAGACAGATTAGTTTGAGTGTGAGTTCTGAATAGAGAGAACCTGCTCGAATTGGGCTGACTTACATATCTGACAGTAGACCAGATCAATAAGAAGCATTCTAATACGAGTCAGCCACTTCTCAGCTTTCCAGAGGCACCGTAAACCACTCCTAGTTCCAAGGTACCTGGCAGTCAGCTCTCGTCTCTCCAGAACCATCCTCGCCCTTTCTGTACTTCATCCAACCACCAACCACCTACCACATCTCTCCCGAACCAACCAGATCCCTCGCAGGTGCCCAGCAGCAACTATCTGTCCCCGTTTGAGCACACAACCAAGTCTCAGCTCCCAGTGACACTCGTGGTAACTCCCATCTCATTAGCACCAGCCGTCTTAATTCTCAGCACCTTACCATCATCCGAACAATTCTAATCTACTCCCAGCTACCCCTAAGCACCACTGAGGCAATTCTCCGCTTCGCAGCACCGCTCAGTGCGTAGTCCCAGCTGAATGACTGCATCTCGCACGTTATAAAGCTAAGCTGAGAGAATCTACGGGACTATGTAGACACAGGGACAGGAAGCAGAGAAAACAGACAGAATGTTTAGATAGTAAGAGAGGGATTTAAAAAGCTGGACAGATATAGACACACACACGTGGAAAGAATGGAAGGGCAAAAGAGAAACAAAAAAGTACACAAAGGGGTCAGAGCCTTCTATTTGAAATTCATAGACAGGATTTGTCTGTGTGATACTGTTGGCTGGCTGAGGCAACTCTAGATTGTGTATGCGGACAGCGTACAAAAGTCTCTACAAAACTCTACAGCAGTAGTGACACTTCAGCAGACGGGGCCCCCATCCTGTAACATGCAATTTACAAATATATGTTACACATCCACACACTCATTGATACACAGGCATATCTTACACATACACTGATGAAGGGATCTCCTTTATTCGTATAAAAAACCAGACAGACAGACACACACACACACACACACACACACACACACACACACGGGCTATTGTGGTGGAAAGCTTAGCGTCGCTGACTATAATTCAATCACTGGCCCGCCCAGGATCGAATCCTGGTCGCATCAGACATTCCACAGCCAACCTAGCTATTCATCATTCCCTCAGGGCTGGTGGATAAATGGATATCTGACTTAGGCTGGGTTATGTACGTGCGTGTATACAAATAGGAATAAAGACATGGTATATAAAAGGTTAAGAAAAGGGGCAACACGAGTGTAAAAGACGAGTAATTACAGATGATAAACACACAAAATAACGCCTTGACAAACAAAAATGCAACCCCACGAACATCTTCCAGAGTGACCTGACAACATTGGCATCTACCTAACACAAGGACGGAATTGCTCAGGATCTGCATTCGTACACAACAGTGAGAAGGAATTAACCTGAGTCTTCTATAAGCCAGATGACGGACGATTTTCCTTAATGGTTCATGGGTTCCCTTAAGATCAAACTTCATGATATCCTATTCTTGTGAAAGTTCGAGTCTGTGGAAGCCACTGAAATAGTCAAGTTTCTCATCTTACGATTAGATTGTCTTCCTGGCCAAGTCTTACGATTTAGAGTGGCTTCTCTGTCTTGGCTTTGATGCTTTAAGGCTATTGATGAACTCATAGAGACTTCGACACTTAACCTTACCTTCTCCTGTCTGATGTACGAGGCATACATTTCATGAGAATCGTATTCTCTCTCCTCTCTCTCTCTCTCTCTCTCTCTCTCTCTCTCTCTCTCTCTCTCTCTCTCTCTCTCTCTCTCTCTCTCTCTCTCTCTCTCTCTCTCTCTCTCTCTCTCTCTCTCTCTCTCTCTCTCTCTCTCTCTCTCTCTCTCTCTCTCTCTCTCTCTCTCTCTCTCTCTCTCTCTCTCTCTCTCTCTCTCTCTCTCTCTCTCTCTCTCTCTCTCTCTCTCTCTCTCTCTCTCTCCACCCCTTATTCATTAACCACACAATATCCTGTTCCAGCAACTTTCTTCAACAAAGCCAGCGGAGATCTGCCAACACTCGCTGGAATCTTCTCTCTCTCAAGTTTCGCCGTTGAGAAAACTTCCGATTCTTTCTTCCAAGTTCTGTTGTGTCGTGGTGTTGCAGGTCATATTCTAAAACTGTCTTGAAAAAGATTTCAGCACTTTGGCTCAACAGAGTAAAAGAAAGAAATGACACATTTCGTTGCCTCTTAACACTAGATTTAACAGGAAGATATATAAGAATGAAACTAAAGGGACAATTTATATTGAATGTTGCTCTGAACACTGAACACCATCTCTTAACAGAAATACGTATTCCTTTTAACTTTTGACACTCCCTCCCTCCTCCCTCCGTAGTTCAGTTCATAGGCTATGATTATTCCACTAAACATTCAACATTCCATGGTTAGTCGTTCCACTGCCTTGCTTATTTATACAGTCATGAGATGCATAAAGCGT
This sequence comes from Panulirus ornatus, assembly GCF_036320965.1. Taxonomy (NCBI): domain Eukaryota; kingdom Metazoa; phylum Arthropoda; class Malacostraca; order Decapoda; family Palinuridae; genus Panulirus; species Panulirus ornatus. The sequence goes on from NC_092282.1 coordinate 12,617,037, forward strand.
CAGGTGTTTCTGCGTCCACTGCTTAAGAGTGGCTAATGAGAGTACGTGGCAAAAACAGATAACAGAAGGAACGATGACGTATGACGAAGTTATCCGCTGGAGGACGGTAATGCTAACCTGATGTGATCTAGAGACACAGATAACACAGTGTCAGAGCGGAGACCTCACAGAATAGTACCTCCCCTGGGCCTCTCACTCCCTTTTGGATCTCTCCACCCACTCCTAGGTCTTCTCACGTCCTCCTGGATCGTTTACGTCCCTCTGGATCTTCCCAAACCTCCTGAGTCTTACCACGTCCTTCTGGATCTCATCACGCCCTCCTGAATCTTCCTACGTCCTCCTGGATCTCCTTACGTCCACCTGGATCTTCCATGACCCTCCTGAATCTTGCCACACCACAAGCCTATCAATACAAATCCTGTCCACGGGTTCACGCATCAGCAGATGACCAGAACCATACGATCCTAATCATCGCTACCGTAAGATGGGTTCCCTAAGTCGTCCATGTGAATCGTCCATCTCAAGGTCATTCGGGTCATTGAACGTCTTTTGAAGTTTAAGATTCCCTATTTGTCTATGGTTTAGCACAAGTTTCAAAGATGCTATTTTCAGCAGATATTAAGTGGAATGTCGATTATATGAGACTTTGGTACATGCAGACAAACAGATGAGTTCGAGCGGCACACCTTGATCTGAAAAAAAATGAGGAGGTGGTGGACAAAAAGAGGACAATTCTTTTGGTAGTCAACTTGTATTAAAACTTTTCTTGTTGGCTCACACGCCCTACCTGACTCGTAGGATGTGGACTATATTTTTCTTTTGTCATGCCAGACTTTGATCCTACGCTCTGGTTTGCATTGGTGTGATCTGGTGCCTAGCATGACGTATTCTTGTCGAAGCTATACTACCCTACTCTCATCCCAGACCTCTCTCGTGCCTATATTATTCTACGCTCATCCCTCGACAGAACAGACTGTCTGACCAATACTATGCTGTCCCTGTACCCGACGTGAATTAACTACGAGCACGAAAGGGATATCCGTGCTTGACCTACACGCCTCTCTTGACATGATCATGTGAGGTATGACGTTCTGGTCTCATATCTAATTCAACAGGACACGCTGGGTCTAACAACTGTGCTTCCGTGCTCATATGATGTACCTATTAGGGATAAGTTGATATGCTTTCGTGATTGACATGGTGACTACATACTTTGAGCATCAGGGAACTTTTCCTTTGTCTGGCTGAGTTTTTCACTCGTCTGTCCTATCATTCTCCTCTGTTCATATCCCTTTGATGACTTTCTGAGAATCTTGCAGAAGGTGATTTGTCAAAGATCCAAACGTGCAAGATTTCCCAAATGGTTTGCGGAGAGTAAGAGAACCTTTTATCAAGAAGAATGGAGGAGTTCAAATAAGATGATCACGTCACTGAAAAAGGAACACAGTGAACACGTGAAGAAAGAATAGAAAGAGAAGCAGGGGTGATATGACAGAGTAAAAATGGAGATGAGGAAAGTAGAGAGATGCTTTTGAGAGACAATACATACATATATATATATATGTATAAATATATATATATATATATATATATATATATATATATATATATATATATATATATATATATATATATATATATATATATATATATATATATATATATATATATATATATATATATATATATATATATATATATATATATATATATATATATACCCCATGACAGCTGTGAGAGCTGTGTAGAAGGGCCGTGTCGCTGATGGAGGTGTCTTTCAAGATCACATCATCCTCTTTAAGGGATTTTGGAGGGTGAGAGGATTTAGCATTAGCAGCAAGCTTATATGAGAAGGAAATAGTGAGAAAAGAGTTCCCATTTGCGGACGGGGATGTTTGAAATGGGAAGTTTCGAAGACATGAGAATTGTCTCACTGGATGATCCATATTTCATGCAATGATTATATTGAGACGAATTTATTCCTTTCTTTGAGGATCTTCTTGAAACTCATTTTCTTCTGGGTAAACATCTGTTTTAATTGAAGATTTTCATACGATTCTGGCTTTTGGAAACACACACACACACACACACACACACACACACACACACACACACACACACACACACACACACACACACACACACACAAACACATACATATGCGCACATAGAATGAGTTAAAAGAGGAATTTTATAGAAAATTCTCATGGTTATGAGTCTTAGAATATCGAATATGAATTTTCTGATTCCTTAGCACGAAAGAGGCTCCCAAAGACAAGCAAGCTAATTATAATTCATGAATACCATCAGAAAAGTTATGTATATTTGGGACTACCCCAGAACTGAATAGTAATGTACAAAATATAAAGTATTTTGGAGGAAAAATGACGTAATTTATGAGATTAGTCATGAGTTTGCAATGGAACTTTAAGATAAATAACATTTGTTACAGATTATCAGATATTTTCAGTCAATTGGGATAGCAAAAATGATTAGTTGATACTGTGGGCCGAAAGTGAGATAAATTTGCATAGGATGATTATTTTGCCACCGGGATTAAAATGGCTTTGTACTTATAATGTGGATGCGTGTACCAGCTTTATATCAAATATTGTTGAAGTGCAACTTTGGTGTTTTTGATTCTTGATAATTACATTTCTAACAACTGAGAATTGACACCTCGCCATAAAAGACTCCCTGACTTAGTCTTTGACTTAGGAGACTTAAGTGAAAGTAGAGAGCATGAGTCTAGGGGAAAGTTACGGAGATCTTCATCTTATGCTTTCAAATCATTTCCCTTTGGTCATAGACCTTACTGGACTTATCAGCTCGTAACTTGCATGTTTTTAAACTTGATCCCATTGAATATTTACTGACGCTACGAATCCCCAGGGTAATGCATTATTCATTTTAATATATTATGAATGCAGGTTTTCCCCAGATTACCGGAACAAAATATACCATAGTGACTCCTAAACAAAACTTTAAAATCATTGAGAGTTAAATGTGACTGCAGCCGCTCTGCTCTATCATATATATCTTTCTCTTCCGAGCAATTTCCATTTTGAAATCATTGATATATATATATATATATATATATATATATATATATATATATATATATATATATATATATATATATATATATATATATATATATATATATATATATATATATATATATATATATATGACTCTCATTCCAGTGCGTATGAATTTGTCGCGTTTCCCCTTCTGAAATCATCACGCACTTTGGACTGTAACAGGTCTAATCAGAAGGATGAATAGCCAATCAACTCGGCCATAGAGGAGAGTTCGCCTGCACTTCACATGATCTGACCCTTCTTCTTATGATGAACTGATTCACTATGTATCGACCATGGTCGTGTTGCTGGTACAACTCACTCAACGTTTAAAAAAACGTACCTCTCGATCTTTTTCGGAATAGATATTGCAGAATCCGATTCCCCAAAGCTTTGGAGAGGAAGGTGTTGTATTGTATATCTGTTGTATAGACGTAGTAATTACCTTCCTTCTACTCAGGTATTATATAACTATAGAGGTCTTATTCGCCACAGTATGGAGAACGACACACATACCTGTGGAGGTAGCTGTTCCTCAATCTGTATATTACCTTAAGTAATGTCAAAAGCCTTCGCCTTCATCAGTTTCTCCTGGCATCACCTCTCTCCAATCACCCCTCTCTGTCTGTTGCTTCTCAGCTGGAACTATTGTGGCAGCTGCTCTCGTGAACTGTCATATATGTTCTTGCCACCCGTGAAATGTGTCTGGCGGCTGCTTCCCATAGTTTTCGTGTGGAAACCAATCACATGAAGAGTGACCATACCTCCTCTTTCCCCTCGAACGACGAAGCCAATACATCTCCTTCCCTCTATTTTCTTCACTTCATCGTATAACCTCTCTGCCTTAAAGAATCAGGCTCTTAAACACATGAGAATCTCTGATTCTCATCCGATATTTCTTTTACCTGAGATAACCACGGATCTGGTGTGTTCTGCCAGCGCCATATTCATCGATACTTAAAAAAGAAATAAGATTCGGGATAATTATATTTAATGGGTCGTAGCTCAAGCGTTCATTCCTAAAGCTGCCATACAAAAATCTTTTTAGATCTTGGTGATTGAACAATTAATCAGATAACATGAACAGTTCTTCTGGGATAGGTCAGATTGAATTCCAGGGACAAGCCTGAACTATTGTATTTATTGTTCTTAAGTAGTGGAAAAATAATCAGGATAAACAAAACTGAGATACCAACAGGGGATAGTAATGTGGTACATGAGTTATCTCTTGCAACAACACATAATGGAAAAAAATTTAGCGGATAAAGTCTACGGATTCGCCACCCGCGTTCCAATACCCAAAATTTTCTACTATCCTCCGTTTCTTTCTTTCTCTATCTATCTATCTATTTATCTGTCTATATATCTATGTACCTATCTATCTGCCTATATATCTATAGAGAAAGATAGACAGATAGATAGATAGATAGGGAGAAAGGCGGAGGATACTAGACAATTTACGGTATTGAAATGTGGGTGGCGGATACCGTAGACTTTATCCGTTAAATTTTTTTTCCCATAATGTGCGGTTGCAAGATATAACATACGTACGATATTTCCATTTCACTTATTAAGGAAAATAGACACAATACATAAATTAATAATGGTAGTTCAAGCTTTCTCCCCCATCCCCAGGGTGAGTATATATATATATATATATATATATATATATATATATATATATATATATATATATATATATATATATATATATATATATATATATATATATATATATATATATATATATATATATATATATATATATATATATATATTATATATATATATATATATATATATATATATATATATTGTGATAGACTTTTCATATTGTTTAGGCAGTACGCAATATGTAAACACATTTCGAAGGCCCAAGTAGTGTTAAAGATAATGAAAAAAAGATTAAGCACCCTAGGGCACCTATATTAGCCTCCTGCTTCATGATACCTCAGCGAAATATAGAGATAGAAGACTAATTGCATGAGCCCAACGAAAAACTCGTGTGTACACCAAACAGTGAATTAGTAAGAAGTATGTAGTCAGAATATGTGAAGCTTTGCTCAGTACGTGTGGAGATTCGGATAAAACTTCTCCCAGTAACCAATTTCTAGCAAGATGAACCTTCGTCTCCCATGGATCATCAGTCTCCTCATCTGTAGAACCTTACACTCAACCCTGAGTGAGACAGAATGCGTCATCGTCTCACAATCACCAACAGCCTCATATTCTGTGGAAACTTACACTCAGCCGTACTGAGAAACCATGCACCATCGTCTCACAAGCACCAACACCCTCATATTCTGTGTAACCAAACACACGTCGTCCCACAAATCTCACCATACCCTCTCCTCCAGTCGTATGAACTGAAGCCTCACAGTCAAACCATGGCTCAGAGCGAGTGACTCACCAAATCATTCATTAGCAGCTCAACAGCCAGCCAATCGACATGTTGTTGTCAAGTGGCATTCTGCTGTGCTTCCTAACATCAGTGACTTGTTTAAGGCCAGGTATGTGAATGACATCAACTCAACTGAAGGAGGGAATCATACAACTGCAGCAGATCAGGTTTAAGTCAATGCTGTGATTGGCATTGACTTAAAAGCCTTATTACCAGAGATGGGACCATTCTACATCTTCACTGGAGAATATTTTCAATGCTGTTCTGTCTCTCAGTATCATATCTGTCAACAGTACTTCTTTCTGCACTCTGTATTCATCTCTGAACTCCATTAGTAAAGAATATCTGAAAATATTTATTTATTAGAATACAACTTTCATTTTCTCTCTATCTCATATTGACGCAAACCGAAACTGGGTTCCATCGCTGAAACTGCACAATTTCTATATATCTGTGAGAGTTTTCATTTTATATGAAGATTAAAGAACCAATGGAAATGTAATTTTTAATATTCATCGCCATCTGACACGATTCAGTGTTCGACAAATAGCCAGCGGGGAGGTATCTTACATTATATATATATATATATATATATATATATATATATATATATATATATATATATATATATATATATATATATATATATATATATATATATATATGGCTATAGACAAAAAGATACATAAACACCTTGTTGCTATACTTGAACTAAATTATTTGCTTACCATTCATTCCCTCAAAGAAGATATTAGGAAATGTTCAGCAAATACCACGAATTAGTCTCGTTCAACCAGAGGCGGAAAAGAAAAATTAATTTTCAAACAAAATTATCAGTCAGCGTTAAATCCGTTTTTCCATTAGGCCAGGAAAAATTATAATCATCCTATTTATGTTGGAGGTTAAGTGAATTATCAGCTTCACTGAATACTGCACTTGTGAACCGTGTATGAATGCTAAGGTTGGTGTATCCAGACGAACCCCTCCACTGTATTGTGTCCTACAAACAAACCCTTCAACTGTACTGTATTTCCCCCAAACGAAGCTTCTTTCCACTAAACGAACCCCTCTACTGTATTGAGTGTCCCCCAAACGAAGCCACTTTCCTCTAAACGAACCTCTCTACTGTACTGAGTGTCCCCCAAACGAAGCTTCTTTCCTGTAAACGAACCTCTCTACTGTATTGAGTGTCCCCCAAACGAAGCCACTTTCCTCTAAACGAACCTCTCTACTGTATTGGGTGTCCCCCAAACGAAGCTTCTTTCCTGTAAACGAACCTCTCTACTGTATTGAGTGTCCCCCAAACGAAGCTCACTTTACTGCTTTGTGTTTCCTCCAAACGACCCTCTCTATACTGCACTGTGTCTCCTCCTCCAAACTCGTGCATACAAACTTCAGAATCAGATACCCCAAAAAGGGTAAACTCAAGTGCACTCACTCCAAAGATTTATACAAACAATGAAAAACCGACAGACCTCCAGACTGAGATAAATGATTCATGTTTATTTAAAATCTGCTTTTTTGTTTCTTTTACCTTTATGCATGTAGTAAACATATGGTACTGTAGAACCTTGTTCTGCTGAGACCCATCTCTGTGAGAGGAAGGCCAAGTTATTTCACGGTTAGTCATCATACCTTTACGGGAAGATGCTGGCCTCATCCATTACCTGCCTCTGGCGTAGACAGGTCGATCAAGAGGCAAACACACTTGACGGATCATCCCGCTTGTACCGTCATCGCTCACTGACCACCATTGTTGGGCGGCGCTTCCGCATCTGAGGGCAAGAGCGGAAGAAAGGAGTTCGTATTGTGTGAATCCAACAACAGAGACAAGTTTCAAAAGACATGTCTTTCTCTTTTTCTTAATTTCCTTTTGGCTGACCTCTTCAATTTTCCCCTCACTGTTTAAACACCAAGCTGAAGCTTTGACATGATATCAGCCGTAATGCTTTATAGTCTACCCTTGATGTTTCAGTGAAAAAAAAAAATGAATATGTATTAGAGTCTCTAGGTTGGATCCACAAGTGTTTTAGTTCGTGGACCGAGCTGGGTCTCTCTCTCTCTCTCTCTCTCTCTCTCTCTCTCTCTCTCTCTCTCTCTCTCTCTCTCTCTCTCTCTCTCTCTCTCTCTCTCTCTCTCTCTCTCTCTCTCTCTCTCTCTCTCTCTCTCTCTCTCTCTCTCCTAGGGAGCCCCTCTCCCCCACCACCTGGAAGCCACTTACCCCTTGTTGTTCAGAGGTTACTGGCCCCCCCCTCCCGACTGACTGACGTACCGAATAGGGTCGAGTCATCAATCAGGTCTTGGGAGGCCGTGGAGAGTTGCTGCCACCACTGAGCTCCACCCACAGTAGCAAAACCCCTAAACATCGTTGCTAGCCAGTCAGACGAGCAAGAGCAGCTAACAAATGGAAAAGCTATCTAGCCTTACAGCTAGCAGCTGACATGCATGGTCGCTGATAATGAAATATTACCTATCTGGTTATAGGCTGGGTTTTGACAGCGTAAGTAGGCTTTAACTGAGGAGTAGGTAGGCTATAGTATAGCTAGGGAAGTAAGTAGGCTATAGGTGAGGCAACAGGTAGGCTATAGCTGAGGTTAAAAGAAAAAAAGAGGCAGAGGTGCTATGTCGCCTCCCATCTTACACCAAGGGAAAGAACATCCATCTACCAGGCTGACAGAGGGAGGTCTGTACAGCTGCCGTTAACCCTACGCCCACCGCCTCGTCTCTGACATGGTACCTCTCCCTCGACGTCTGGTGTATACTAGAAAAGAGAGAGAAAGAAGGAAATCAGAATGCATGCACCAACATCTTAGAAACTGCGATGTGTGCTACAAGCTATATCTGCCATATGGCCAGATGTATTTTACCCTTAAGCACAGTCTCTTCGATCTTAATTAGATCCTGCAGGCCTATACCTACCTCCGTCTTAATGAATGAGACTAATGAATCACAGCCAAGCAGTATATATCTTTGTGTATAGATACTCATCATGAGCGAGCAAAAGAAACACAATTATGGGAAATTAAAAGAAAAGCAGCTAGAGACACAGTACTACTCCTTACTACGCTAAGATCAAGATAATCGGAAAGTATACAAGGGGTCAAGGGAGAGTAGAATGGCCGAGGAAGGGTAAAATCGCTGAGGGAGACTAAAGCGGCCTGAAGGAAATGAAGTGGCCAAAGGAGTGTGTATGGTGGCTGAGACAGAGTGCAGAATGAGTCCAAAGCAGGGTATACAGCGGCGTTCAATGGAGAGTGTATAGTGGCCAAGGGAGAGAGTATGGTGTCCAAGCAGAATTATACAATGGCAAAGGGAGAGTGAACGGTGGTGGCTAAGGGAAAGTGAACAGTGGCAGCGGCTACGGAAGAGCATAGACCAGCCAGCGAATAACATTCTGACAACAGGTGTTGTGCCTCATACTTCTCCCATCTCGACGAAGCGAATCACGTTATCTACTCACCTGGAAGCCAGAAATAGACCCCGTACTATTTTGTGCTCTTTCCAACGCAGGTCGGGAAGGACTGGAGGTGTCTTGCCTCCAAAATGTTTCTCTGAGGTGCACCGAGGTAGAACTGGCAGCCTCCTACTAGTTCACAGCCTCCGGGGAAATCATAAGGCCGTAACTTCGGCCAGATAAACAACACCTACACACACGAGCGGCGTGAGTTGCTCCCTCCACACAGACACACAGACACATACACACACACACACACACACACACACACAACACACACACACTGCTGAACCATTACATTTCTCAAGCTAATTTTAGGAATGCTATAGACTCAGTAAGTTACGTCATATTCTCTCGCTAACTGAAAAGCAACAGAATATTTCTGTAAACGAAATCATGATATGGAATGCTCACACCTCTCACATATTATGAAAAATATCTCTTCGATCTCCCTAAGGTTTACTACAACTATTTATGATACGAAAAGACTCATAATCCATGTAATTCCCTTACAGTTGTACCACATTCTTCATACTTGCAGAACAGTAATTTCTATTGCCAATGGTAAGTCCATTTCGTCAGGACTTGTTGAATAGCTTAGGTTGGCCTGACCTCAGCACGTTCCCTCGAGACGTCTGAACCCACTTGGTTCTGAGTAATGTATGACAATACTATGCTATTTTCATCTTCAGCTACGCACCATTGTTCCTTGTACCATATTGCCTCAGTGCGATCGAAATCCATTCTCCTTTCTAGCTCATCTTTATTAAGAAAAAGGTCTTGACTCTCATTTCATTTATCAGTAGGATCCCTGTCATAATTATTCCCTCACCTTCCTCTCTACTCCTCATTTTCCTTTACACATTTCCCGTTCCCTCTGCTCCTTGTTTCCCTTTACACATTTCCCATTCCTCTCCTCCTACCTACCAAGCATTCTTACCTTTTCCATTCCCTTTAATCTTCCACTCTTCCCTTCACTGTCGTTAACATCCCTCGTATACCTATTATCTTATCTTCTTAATTACGCACCACTTTCCGTCTATCTCCCTACCATCACGGTTCCGGTAGTTGGCAACTGCTACTGTGGGAAGGGGTGGCCAGGAAGCGACTGTTGTAAGAGAGGGTCACAAACATAACGTTCACTGCCAGTTTGGTCTGCACGGGAGAGATAGCTTGTCCCGACACAAGATGTGGGGAACATCAGTCAGTCATGTAGTTGCAACCCTGGCTGCTGGTTGTGGAAGTCAGTTCCGTGGGCATAACACTTGTTGTTGTTTGTCGAGGCTATTTCTGTAAGTACAACCTTAGTTGCTGGTTGTAAAGGCCAGGCCTCCAAGCACAACCCAGGCTGCTGGTTATGGAGGTCAGTCCTCCAGGCACAATCCTGGCTTGCAGGCGTCAACTGAGCGACTGAAGTCTAGCTCAGGAGGGAACGCTGCCATTTCGTTCTGCCAATATATTCCGTAAATCAAAGTAACCGATAAATGCAAACCGTTATCCAGGTTATGTTTGCGTAGTGTTCATATACAGATCATTTTATATTCCCGTCTAATTTTTCCATTCTTAAAGTGTGACGCTTTCTTCTTTGTGTTCAAGTAATTAATTGTTATTAGCCATTGTTATCAGTACAAGGAGGGAGTTCGACACTCGTAAGAGGCCCCATGTCTTGAGCTTTGATATCATATAACTTGTTTATTTGTCTAGAAGCAACTGGTATATCATTCTTAGGTATCTATTTCCTCTCTGGCAGAGACTGAGGTTAAATGTTCCTATAGAACTAAACTTTGAATTCATGCATAGCTCTCAGTTGTTAAAAATCTATTACCTTCCTACGTCGTCTTGAGTGTATATCACAGGTCAAGGGGTCATTTCCAAGCAAACTACATGTCAAAGGTCGTGAGCCAAAAGTCATGTGCAGGATATTTCATCGTGCAGGTCACACAAAACCCAGGATGTAAGTCATGGCAGGTGGGTCCAACGAAATGGCTACAGAGGAGTCATGAATAAGACAACAGAGAGCAAAGGTCACGCATCACACGGCATAGGTCATGCGTGTATCAGTGAATACAAATTGAAGTTTTGGCGGGTTACACTATAAATGTCGGAGGTCTTGTGTCTCAGTCTTGAAGAAGGGGTTGGGTGGAGGGGGGAGGGTTAGGTCACGGTCATTGACCTTAGGTCAAACGTTGTTAATCACTAAATGAAACCAAAGATCATAAGCCACACTCTGTGAGAATAGAGGACTGAAGAACACACGTCAAGATCTACAGATCGAGAGATCATACGTCCATTGTGGGTTGGGGGAGACATACATTAGACCTGACCCCGAGGGTTATCTGTCTCACCTTCACATCCAGCACCTTATACGAGGAGAGAGAGAGAGAGAAAGCAAGACTCCACGACAGACAATGATTAGCTAACCTCAAACATCATCGAATACGAATGTGAGACTCTCTGAGCTAGTCCCTGAACATGAAGGACTGCTCTGTCCCTTATCCCTTTCGACTATCAATACGTTTTATGCCTAGTATCTTCCCTTAGTGATCATATTTTTTTTCCTTTGACCGATAAGTTAAAGTGAAATAGTTCGAAACCATTTGGTTACTGGCACATCTGATGATTTCACCAAGTCCAAATCTCTACGCATCTTGGTTTATCTCCGCCTTACCAGTTCATCACAGGCATCATTATTACTGCTCTCTCTCTCTCTCTCTCTCTCTCTCTCTCTCTCTCTCTCTCTCTCTCTCTCTCTCTCTCTCTCTCTCTCTCTCTCTCTCTCTCTCTCTCTCTCTCTCTCTCTCTCTCTCTCTCTCTCTCTCTCTCTCTCTCTCTCTCTCTCTCTCTCCTTCCCCAACCGGCATGTCTTGGTCTGGGCATCTCATACTGCGACTCGCTGTCATTAAGAAACATCCAATCCCTTCTCTTTCTTTTTTTTCATCGTCCTTGATTAGCGAGTGCCTGCCGCTATTTACCTTTAATCTGCTCAGATGACGTTCGAGGTGCATAACTTTATGACACAAGAGATTCGAAACCAAGTCTTTATAAAGGGTTCTTAAAGAGGATTGAAGCTTTTTACCTTCACCTTGTTCCAGCAGGAGTGTTACCCCGACCCAAGCCTTTGTCATCCCAGCACAAACGTACTTCTGAAATGAATGAGACTTAAGTTAATCCATTGTTTGTTGAATCAAATATCATCTGGCCAAATCTTTTTTCACAAATGTAATTCTATCTGTTTCCTTCAGTTCAATGAAATATGACTCGTTATTTACCAAAGTTATCTCCCAACGGGCACGTTATCATCTTTTATAACCTTCAGCACAAAGCAGACACTCCATTCTCTATTCATAAAAAAAAGAAGCCTGGTCCTTCCCTTTCATCGTCTGGGCGAACATTGAATAATTCAGCATGAGCTGTAAAGCCACTTGTTTGCGATTGCGACATCAGCACTCTCCGTGAAACAGTACTCACAGTATTCAGCAAGAGTGGTGGCAGCAGCACCAGCAGCAGCAGCTGGTCAGCAGCAGCACAAGCAGCAGCACCAGTACCAGCAGCTGCAGCTGGTCAGCATCAGCACCAGCAGCAGCAGCTGGTCAGCAGCAGCACAAGCAGCAGCACCAGTAGCAGCAGCAGCAGCTCGTCAGCAGCAGCACCAGCAGCAGCAGAGCAAGTAAACTCTGCATCAATAGTTAACTGTTCTGAGTATCACAGTTGGAACACCACAGGTCTCTCCTCCTCGATTTTCCTCCCCGGCGCCAACTCTCTCTCTCTCTCTCTCTCTCTCTCTCTCTCTCTCTCTCTCTCTCTCTCTCTCTCTCTCTCTCTCTCTCTCTCTCTCTCTCTCTCTCTCTCTCTCTCTCTCTCCCTAAAGGCAAACCTCAGAGGAAAGAGGAGGTGCAGCAGGAGAAGATATTGTGTTTCCGCTCCCGATAAGATTTGCACTACACGATGACATCTCTGGGAGGCTAGAAATACGTCCGTTCTAATATGCGAAGGTAAGCTGCAGCTGGACGTGTACCGCTGGCGAGATTTGCATACGTCAAGACCCCCAGAGATCTGCAAGCGACACACGAAGCTGCAAGCCATTCAGGTTCTGGAGATGGAAATTCGACGCCATTTATTACTCTACTACCACCAAGGATTCGCTGCACTTCCCAAGGTGCAAATTGATTCGTAATTGCAGGAAATATATATATATATATATATATATATATATATATATATATATATATATATATATATATATATATATATATATATATATATATATATATATATATATTTATTTATATAAACATATCAGATTAGGGAAGAGCAGTGTGGTTTCAGAAGTGGTAGAGGATGTGTGGATCAGGTGTTTGCTTTGAAGAATGTATGTGAGAAATACTTAGAAAAGCAAATGGATTTGTATGTAGCATTTATGGATCTGGAGAAGGCATATGATAGAGTTGATAGAGATGCTCTGTGGAAGGTATTAAGAATATATGGTGTGGGAGGCAAGTTGTTAGAAGCAGTGAAAAGTTTTTATCTAGGATATAAGGCATGTGTACGTGTAGGAAGAGAGAAAAGTGATTGGTTCTCAGTGAATGTAGGTTTGCGGCAGGGGTGTGATGTCTCCATGGTTGTTTAATTTGTTTATGGATGGGGTTGTTAGGGAGGTGAATGCAAGAGTTTTGGAAAGATGGGCAAGTATGCAGTCTGTTGGGGATGAGAGAGCCTGGGAAGTGAGTTAGTTGTTGTTCGCTGATGATACAGCGCTGGTGGCTGATTCATGTGAGAAACTGCAGAAGCTGGTGACTGAGTTTGGTAAAATGTGTGAAAGAAGAAAGTTAAGAGTAAATGTGAATAAGAGCAAGGTTATTAGGTACAGTAGGGTTGAGGGTCAAGTCAACTGGGAGGTAAGTTTGAATGGAGAAAAACTGGAGGAAGTAAAGTGTTTTAGATATCTGGGAGTGGATCTGGCAGCGGATGGAACCATGGAAGCGGAAGTGAATCATAGGGTGGGGGAGGGGGCGAAAATCCTGGGAGCCTTGGAGAATGTGTGGAAGTCGAGAACATTACCTCGGAAAGCAAAAATGGGTATGTTTGAAGGAACAGTGGTTCTAACAATGTTGTATGGTTGCGAGGCGTGGGCTATGGATAGAGCTGTGCGCAGAAGGGTGGATGTGCTGGAAATGAGATGTTTGAGGACAATATGTGGTGTGAGGTGGTTTGATCAAGTAATGTAAGGGTAAGAGAGATGTGTGGAAATAAAAAGAGCGTGGTTGATAGAGCAGAAGAGGGTGTTTTGAAATGGTTTGGGCACATGGAGAGAATAAGTGAGGAAAGATTGACCAAGAGGATATATGTGTCGGAGGTGGAGGGAACGAGGAGAAGTGGGAGACCAAATTGGAGGTGGAAAGATGGAGTGAAAAAGATTTTGAGTGATCGGGGCCTGAACATGCAGGAGGGTGAAAGGCGGGCAAGGAATAGAGTGAATTGGATCGATGTGGTATATCGGGGTCGACGTGCTGTCAATGGATTGAATCAGGGCATGTGAAGCGTCTGGGGTAAACCATGGAAAGTTGTGTGGGGCCTGGATGTGGAGGGGGAGCTGTGGTTTTGGGCATTATTACGTGGCAGCTGGGGACTGAGTGTGAACGAATGGGGCCTTTGTTGTCTTTTCCTAGCGCTACTTCGCACACATGAGGGGGGGAGGGGGATGTTATTCCATGTGTGGCGAGGTGGCGATGGGAATAGATAAAGGCAGACAGTATGAATTATGTACATGTGTATATATGTATATGTCTGTGTGTGTATATATGTGTGTGCATTGAGATGTATAGGGTATGTATATTTGCGTGTGTGGACGTGTATGTATATACATGTGTATGGGGGTGGGTTGGGCCATTTCTTTCGTCTGTTTCCTTGCGCTACCTCGCAAACGCGGGAGACAGCGACAAAGGCAAAATAAATATAAATAAATAGCTTACGCTCCACAGCTATTTTCACTTCGTGCTATAAGTCTCCGCTTCCGGAACTTTAGCTGGGTATCAGAGTCACTTGGATAACTGACACAGCTAAGTTCCAGAGCTCCTGGGTTACTGGAAGGAATATCTGGATTTCTATCAACTTTTACCATCAATCGTGCGTCAGTTGTTGGGAGTTGAGAGCATATATGGCCACAACTCTGTAAATCTGCTGGAAGTGAAAGTTATAATTCGCTCGTCATGGACGCGCTTCGATAGTCCGGCATTAAATTTTCCCCGAGTGGCAGACATTTGGAGAGGTCGAGAGGATTTACCGTTGGATATGTCTAACTCTGGGTAATTACTGCTGTGATGCGGCCTGAGAGAAACTGGAATGTTGGCATTAGTTGACATAGGTCAGAGTGCGCGTGGGAGAGAGAGAGAGAGAGAGAGAGAGAGAGAGAGAGAGAGAGAGAGAGAGAGAGAGAGAGAGAGAGAGAGAGAGAGAGAGAGAGAGAGAGAGAGAGAGAGAGAGAGAGAGAGAGAGATCAACCATTGTTTTAACATCTTCCATTCTCCTTTGATAATTCGACTCTCTCTCTCTCTCTCTCTCTCTCTCTCTCTCTCTCTCTCTCTCTCTCTCTCTCTCTCTCTCTCTCTCTCTCTCTCTCTCTCTCTCTCTCTCTCTCTCTCTCTCTCTCTCTCTCTCTCTCTCTCTCTCTCTCTCTCTCTCTCTCTCTCTCTCTCTCTCTCTCTCTAGTTATTACACGCTAACCTTATCCACAGAATATAATCAACCCAGTTGTCGTAATTAACAATCTCTCAGGCCATGCTTTTCCTCAACTACATTGGACTCATTTACAACGACGAACTCCAAGCCCGGCGTTCACACGAACTGAACCACAATAACATCAACTCAAAGCACCACTGAATCTGTTGTCTCGATATTTATTCAGATAATATAGAACCGGAGTCTGCCAGCCATGTGTGTGTGTGTGTGTATTATTGCAAGGCTTGAGTTACGAGAGAAACGGGTCCAAGATATTACTGGTTCACTGTTACTCATGGAATACCCCGATCCCTATAGGCACTCTCAACTCCCTCTCTCTCTCTGAGTGCACCCCGCCTCGAGTGCAGGGGTCCACGTCACTAAGACCCAAGAGTGCCAGCAGTCACAGTTGAAGACAACTAAAGTTTGAGAGCACAAGTGTATGAACAACTTTTTTTTTTGAATGTTTTCCTGTTTTGTCAAGTCTCTCATAACTGCTTAAGACACACCCACCTACCCAGGACAACCCCCCCGCCACGTGAACCCCCCTTTAATCACTCTCTCTTACAATGGTTTACGGCCAGACAAAGTAGACAGTGTTTGGTAAACTCTAGCAGATAAACTTTGGATCAGTAAGGCCTGACGACGGAAGACGTGGAGCATACTCGACTTAGGGGAACGTACTCAGACAATAGAAAAATATGGCAGAAAACCTTCGACTTTTGTTTGGCACAAAAACTCAGCGCGCAAAAACACTCAACCATAGAGGTTCACATTGTATCAGAAAACGGTAAACGGACAATTCCATATCTTAAATCGGATCTAGAAGCATAGTGTACGTCCCATTTCCACTATATTGGTGGAACCAGTTCACCGATACACTGCTCAATATGCCACACAGTTCAAGATGTATTCAAACATATGTATCCCTAGGGAAAAGAAAAAGAATATCGCTGGAGCTGACTCCTCGTATCAGTAGATATCGATACATAACAGTAATGAGGATCAGATCCTCATTAGCTCTGTTCCTGAAGGGGATCAAGATGATTTTGTATCACAGTGACATACGTAAACCCAAATTGATTCACTCATTAAGTCATGACTTCTAGATTATTTCACTGACCTATGAAGACTCACAATAACATGACCAGTAAAAAAATACATGTAATGACCCTTTTTAATGAGTGACAAGTGACTATCGACGCTTTGAAACAAAGTCAAGATGACCTATATTAGGTAAATGATTCGTGTCGACCTATTCTGAGTGACTTTAAATGCGATTTGGAAAATAATGAATTACAGGATTTCAGTGACCATTATTGATTGACTGACCTCCCATAACCCACTATGCCTGACCAACTTTACATTGTCTTATGCATACCGTCTTACCTATGTTGGTGCATGGCAAATACCCAGACGTTGTTTCCTTTTGCTAAACTATCGTATATGACAGACCTTCGACGTTGAATATTTTCGTCTTGTTCTTTTAGGCACGTTCTCCTTTCCTGACTTGAACGAACGATGTTCTTCGTGTGTATGTGATGACCTGACTCGACGATGACCTACAAGTCCTCTATCACTGACCTAAGATGACGACTTCTTAAGACATTGTCTTACGGTAACCGTAAAATTATAACAAACCTGGAGAGTCATCTGTGATGATTTTGACTTCCGGGAGTCGAAAACCTGAATGCCCTTCATTTATGATGACGTAAGTAATGACCTTTAAACTCCAAATTTGTGGTGACCTCAAGGTGTGATGACTTTGACCTGTTGTGACCGAGACTTGTAATGACTAGACCAGCGATGACTTTGACCTGTTTTGACCGAGACTTGTAATGACTAGGCCAGTGATGTCTTTGACCTGTCCTTAGCTATACTTATGATGACTTAATCGAGTCCCTGATGTATGATCATGACGTAAAATAACCAAGAAAAAAAAAACCTATCAAACCATAACCTATAATGACTCTGGGAAGTATTGATCCTTCGTCGTCGACGTGTAGTCACTACGATCATCTAGTGGTAGTAGTAGCCTTGAGCCCCTTAACGATGGTCTTGACCTCGTTTGATACGAGGGGTTGAACGACACCCATGAACACTCATCACGATGGCCTGCAACTCTACCATTAAGTTGGTGTGGTAGTGCGGGTAATTATCGCTCCCCCCCCCCTCCAACAACCCCCGGGGTCGTCCGCCATCGTGATTAATGTATTAACAGAGTCAACACTGCAGCCACAACCCGACTGGCTGTGTCAATATGACCAGTGGTGCAATGGAGGTGGTTCTGGCTCGGGTTGGCTTGCTCGTTAAGGGTAGTTCTGGCTCGGGTTGGCTTGCTCGTTAAGGGTAGTTCTGGCTCTGGTTGGCTTGCTCTTTAAGGGTAGTTCTGGCTCGAGTTGGTTAGCTCGTTAAGGGTAGTTCTGGCTCTGGTTGGCTTGCTCGTTAAGGGTAGTTCTGGCTCTGGTTGGCTCGCTCTCGTTAAGGGTAGTTCTGGCTCTGGTTGGCTTGCTCTCGTTAAGGGTAGTTCTGGCTCTGGTTGGTTAGCTCGTTAAGGGTAGTTCTGGCTCTGGTTGGCTTGCTCTCGTTAAGGGTAGTTCTGGCTCTCTGGTTGGCTGGTTGGTGAAGGTAGTTCAAGTTATAAGTGAGTGGTTGATCAACGTTAATCTGGTGCAAATTGACTGGTTGGTGAAGGTAATTCTAGCTGCTAGTTGGTGAAAGTAGTACTCTTCATAATTGGCTGGTTGATGAAGGTAGTTCTGGCTCTGATTGGATAGTTGTTCAATGTAGCTCTAACTGCTGGTTGATGAGAGTGCAGCTCTGATTTTAACTGACTAGCTAATGGACGTAGCTTAAGGTGCTGGTTGATGAAGTTAATTTTCTAGTTATAAGCAACTGGTTGTCTAAGGTAGTTGTAACTGCTGGTTGACGGATGTAACTCTGGTTCTAACTGACTGGTTCATAAAGGTAGGTCTGGCTGGTTGATTTCAGGCAGCTTCAGTTCTACCGGATCCCTTTGGAGAAGAAGGTTTGGCTGTGAGTAAATGAACGAATCGCGGAGAAATCTCCCAAGTTAGTAACTGGCTATGTATGATTTGGCCGTATATGTAATCCACATTACGGCTTCTAGCGTGAACTATGTAGCTTGAGTCTTCCATAACACTCCCAGTGGCAGGGCAAGTGGTAGTCTGTACTATGATTCCACGAATCTCCAACTGACTATCCACTGTGTTGATCTCTCAGCTGCACTGGAAGTTCAAAGCAGGCTGTGTGCTTTAACAATTCACTATCATAACTTGTGACTGAACAAAAGATCCGAGGGTATTCCCAGATAATACTGGGCCAATTCAACTTTGGATAGACGCTATCACGGATCATTTAAGAGGGCTTAGTGTGAGGGGATGCGAGTCGGTGATATTGGGGAGAGAGAGAGAGAGAGAGAGAGAGAGAGAGAGAGAGAGAGAGAGAGAGAGAGAGAGAGAGAGAGAGAGAGAGAGAGAGAGAGAGAGAGAGAGAGAGTATTTCTTGACAGAACAATTCCTTGTTATTTTCTTTTCCTAGATATTCTATCCTTTTTTCTCCTCATGCTTGCGTTTATTTTGTCTTTTACCATTTTTTACTTTCCATTGTGTTTATATTAGTTTTGGACGTTCTGTATTGTTTCCCTTTAACTTAGATTTCTTACACACACACACACACACACACACACACACACACACACACACACACACACACACACACACACACACACATTCCTCTCTACTTTTTCTACGTTTTCTTCCATTTCCCACGTTAGCGAAGTCGCGTCAAGAACAGAGGACTGAACCTTAGAAAAGAAATCCTCACATGGCCTCCTTCTCCATTTCTTCTTCTGGAGAAGTAAAACAGGAGGGGAGGATATCCAGCCCTACGCTCCCACTACTTTTGGTCGCCTTCTATGACACGCAGAGACATCTAGAGAATGTATGTGTTTGTGAGCGTGTGTGTGTGTGTGTGTGTGTGTGTGTGTGTGTGTGTGTGTGTGTGTGTGTGTGTTTGTGTAATTGTCATGAAGGTTGCGAGGGTCAAGTCTGCAGACCAGTGGGAGGTATAGCAATGAATGAAGTTTCTTTTTTCGGGAGGGAGGAAGGTGTGTTTTTGATTTCGAGCAAGGCAAAGATGAGTTATAAGAAATGAGTATCTCATAACCATTCCATTTTCCTACTGTCCTTAGAACAGCTGATCTTCCTGTAATCTGTCAAGATAATTTTAGCTTCATTTTCGTTGTTTTTTCTATTGTATGATGTAATAGAATGGGTTTAATCTATTGTACGAAGTAATATAATGGGTTTAATCTATAGTACGAAGTAATATAATGGGTTTAATCTATTGTACGAAGCAATATAATGGGTTTAATCTATTGTACGAAGCAATATAATGGGTTTAATCTATTGAATTTGTCTTCCAACACGTCATTCCACGTAGCAGGGGGGAAAAGATATTTCAACTCTTCTTTTAAAAAGCTTAATCTAGACTTTTGTGTCGTGTCCCTCATAGCTCGTGAGGCACTATGGTTACAGCCACTACACACAATATCAGACACGTCCCATGTCAGGACGTGTGAGCGACTATGCCACACCTGGAGTGAAGGAATCACCAGCCCAGCCATCTGTTGCATGCACTTACCAGCTGCGAGCCAAGTTTAAGCGGGACTACAATGAATGGAGTTTATCACCGAAACTTCTGACTATGCTCATACGTTGCACTTATCTCAGGCACTGCTGGTGCTAATAAGACTTGACTAATTACAGCCAATATTGACCCATCCTGTGTTGAGTAATCCCAGCCAATATTGACCAATTATGACTTGAGTAATCCCAGCCAATATTGACCTAATGCGATTGCTTTAATACGTCTACAACTCAAAGTTATCGCCCAGTCATTTAGGAAATCGGAACCCTAGTCATATTGTTTGAGAGATTCGTTAGGGAGCAGAAGAGTGTTGATGCCAGAGAGCAACATCGGAAAAGAGAAATATTCATCCTGTTAGTAGCTTCAGAATTGAAAGGGACTGAGTGTATCTGAGGTTAATGGAAGTTGCGCAAATGTGATGAACGTTTTTCAAGACGTGAAGTGCAAAGAGTTGTTGATGTAGAGGTATTTCTGATCGCTTGTGGCAATGCATATGAGATAGACCACCTTAGCTTTGGCAAAATTAGCGGTTTTTCCCCCCCCCCCCCCTTTTTTTTTAAAGTCGAAGGCTCGAGTTTTAAAGAAATGATTTATTGTCTAGACTGACATCTCCTCCAGCTTGACTTTTAGGTACCTCTATCATCTTGAATTAGTTTCCAGAGTCTAATATCATACAGTCTAAAAGCTGTTTTCTTTACCATCACTTCATTCTGTCCCTTCAGTGCACAGTGTCTCTGTGGTAATCAAACTTCCCCTATTTTCTCAAACTTCTATCCTCCTGTTATTCCTCCTTAATGTCGACCTCAGCCAAAGTTCACAGGACAAACAAGAATAGGATTTATCTTCTTCATTCTGGGGGCTATCGAAGTCCCGCTCGGAAATGGGAGGTGTTGTACCGAGTTGAGAGTGCCATATCTATCTAGTTGATCGGTTGCTTAAGGAAAGACAATCTGGCTACCTCCTCTCTCTTTCTGTCTCTAAGCTGAGGTCGTGGAGCAACTGCACTGATGTCAGGGAACGATTAACTGAAGTCAGTGAACAACCAAACTGATGTCAGGAAGAGTTGTAAGTGAAGTCAGGGCGTGACATTTCCTTTTATCAGAGCATACTAATGCCAAGAGACGAAGGCTATCATGCAAATATACATGAAGTCAAACCAAGAGAGAGAGAGAGAGAGAGAGAGAGAGAGAGAGAGAGAGAGAGAGAGAGAGAGAGAGAGAGAGAGAGAGAGAGAGAGAGGTTGTAGCCACGCATGCGTTACCAAGGGTTCCCCAAGCATTATAAAATAACCAGATGATATTTCTTGAGCCTCTGCCGCTGGCGGGTGTGGGTGGCTCTCCTGGCCGACGCCTGTGCTGGATTTCCCCAGAGGTTCTGTTGGGCTGACGAAGGCGGGGGAGGTGGAGGGATGAGGCCAGCAGGAGAGGAGGGATAAAGCTAGGTAAAGCCTGGCTGATGCTGAGGAGAGAGAGAGAGAGAGAGAGAGAGAGAGAGAGAGAGAGAGAGAGAGAGAGAGAGAGAGAGAGAGAGAGAGAGCCGATGAGCCTGGAAAGGTCAGCACTTGAGTTAATCTTTTGGAGTGCACCTCTAATGGCCTAGCTTCTGTCTCCCAGAAGGAAGGGTACGTTTTAGATAACCATGATATGTTTCCTTTTTCTCTTATTTAGTAAAACATTTCAACAACAGATTTTTGTCTCAAATCACCTAAGCTGTGAGGAGGGGCACTGAGTCGTGTCTGTGTATCCGACTGAGTCATATAAGCCATCTCCAAGCCCAAATACTTGGGTCAGTCTGTCTCGAATTATTTCAATGTGGATTCCTTAGATTCGTTCACAGTTCACGTTCACAAAACGAATCTTTATATAGTCTTTCTAGTAACTGATGATTCACGAGAGTGAATGGATGAATTATTCATTGAATGAATCAATCAGGTCAGTCATAGCATATCTCTATGTAGCATATGCAATGATTATTGAAGTTTTCTTTAATCATTTCTTTCATTCACACGTTACTAGTGCATACCAGTGAGAAGAACAGGGGTGTGAACAGGAGTCAGCAAGCACCCTTTCCCTCCATCTGTAAAAAGGTGAATGGAAGAAAAAGTCAAGTGAGGATTTCTCTTCAAGGGTTTGGCTATGGTGTGTGAATGTATATGGTTGTAAGTAGGATAAGGAGGGAGAGATAGATGGTTTTATGAAGAACATCATTCCTTCATGCATTTGTTTGTGATTTGTCTTCGCACACACACACACACACGCACACACACACACACACACACACACACACACACACACACACACACACACACACACACACACACACATATATATATATATATATATATATATATATTTTCTTTCTTTCTTTCAAACTGTTCGCCATTTCCCGCGTTAGCGAGGTAGCGTTAAGAGCAGAGAACTGGGCCCTTGAGGGAATATGCTCACCTGGCCCCCTTCTCTGTTCCTTCTTTTGGAAAAATTAAAAAAAAAATAATGAGAGGGGAGGATTTCCAGCCCCCCGCTCCCTCCCCTTTTAGTCGCCTTCTACGTATATATATATATATATATATATATATATATATATATATATATATATATATATATATATATATATATATATATATATATATATATATATATATATATATCATAGATAGACATATGAAATGCTGTAGATATATAACGAATAATAAGAGAGAGAAATAAACCACGTTTATCAGGTATCTTATCTGAGCGTTAATAAAGAACATGTCACCGAAGCAAGGAAAGAACAGGGAAGATATTGCCTAGAAATGCCTTCATCAGCTCGGCCGAAAAGGGCCATTTACGCAGGTAGCCAGACAATAGAGGAGGAAACAAGAAAATTGTTACGCGAATAACAAGGAAAAGTTTTGGGCCAGGGACGAGGTGAGATGGCGGCGACCCGCTGGCTAATTGGCAGAGTTTTACCTTCATCGTCAGCTGGTGGCAGTCGTTCACTGCCACGACGCCTCTCACGCCCGGAGGAATGGCCAAGGTTCCAACACCAGGTTGTGTCTAGAGGACGGAAGGATGTACAAGACCTGCACAGGGTCATAGAAAAGCCAGCGAATGCTCAAACAGTAGCGGACGAAAAGGTAAATGGAGGAAAGTACATAGTTGTGTATATATATATATATATATATATATATATATATATATATATATATATATATATATATATATATATATATATATATATGTATATATATATATATATATATATATATATATATATATATATATATATATATATATATATATTTATTTATTTATTTATTTATTTTTCATACTTTGTCGCTGTCTCCCGCGTTAGCAAGGAAACAGACGAAAGAATGGCCCAACCCACCCACATACACATGTATATACATACACGTCCACACACGCTTATACATACCTATAAATCTCAACGTATACATATATATACATACACAGACATATACATATATACGCATGTACATAATTCATACGGTCTGCCCTTATTCATTCCCGTCGCCACCCCGCCACACATGAAATAACAGCCCCCTCCCCCCGAATATGCGCGAGGTAACGCTAGGAAAAGACAACAAAGGCCACTTTCGTTCACACTCAGTCTCAAGCTGTCATGTAATAATGATATACGTTGATGTTTCTGCCAGCCAGTAGGGAGGATACCACAATGCATTACTATTGGTTGCTTCCTCTTCACTCACTCAACCTGAGATTACCTCGCTGCGTCAGTGCGTGTCTCTCTTCCTCTTGGCCAGCTTGAAGACATCCCTCCTCCGTACGAAGGAGTGAAAACAACAGCAGACCCACCTTTGGATCCTCTCAAACCTGTTCGTGATTGTAGAGGTGGTCAGAGAAACGTTCACAGGGGTAAGAGGAGACTCTGAAACGGTTCACTTAAGGAGAAATATCTAAAAAAGTCAATGTTTAGAACTAAGGAGGCACAAATCAGACTCGTGAACCTGAAGTGCTTGTGAAGTCTTAGCTGTGTGTCGCTGCTCCTCCCAACCAGCCTTGAGGATAACCTGCTGCCGTACTGGTTGCCCTGCTTGGTGAGGAGCCTCCTCCTCCTCCTGCTGCTGTACCGTGCCTCGCTCCTGGCAGATATTTATGTACTAAGATGCCACCTGGCAAATTTTTCCTTACCCTCAGTGACGGATTAGTTTAATATGTGGCTGATGCGCTCACGGTTTCTTCAACACTGTGATTTATGTCTTCAGTCTCATCCTCCAGGCAGTGTCCTTGCTATTTTCTTTTTGTTTTTGTTTTTTATCTTAGGTGGGACGGCACAGGCAACTGAATGCCCTAATCAAGGCCATCACGTTAAATCTCTCTCTCTCTCTCTCTCTCTCTCTCTCTCTCTCTCTCTCTCTCTCTATATATATATATATATATATATATATATATAATATATATATATATATATATATATATATATATATATATATATATATATATATATGTATATATATATATAGATAGATAGATAGATAGATAGATAGATAGATAGATAGATATTCTTACACCCATACCATTTAGGTGACGGTGACAACCTTGCCTGCATTATTACTGTGAACTTCATCATGACAGGTCTACGCCAGTTGTCTATCCATCTATCCCACCATTATAACACACCTATCCTCTAACCACCACCATCGCATCCCAATCAGAGCCACGTGCAGGACAACCGCCGTACAGCTAAGTTACAACACGACTTCCCCAGTTCAGGGATATGTTGCTCCCTCAGCAGTAAATGGGCGCATAAGAGAGATCAGAAATGTTATTCCCTGTTTATGGTTCAGGTGGCAACTGAAACGATGGGGTTCGCGGGGAGGCACAAACTGAGCCAGGACACAGCAAGAGGTCTATTCTTTTTTTTTTCCCAGGAGAGAGAGAGAGAGAGAGAGAGAGAGAGAGAGAGAGAGAGAGAGAGAGGCCAAACATTTTAGGGTGGACGAAAATATGAGAGATGGTGGTCGGGTGGACCCGGTGGACTGTTATGGAGGAAATGGACTTCTTAACAAGAAACGAGAACTGTGAGGACGGTATTGGGTACCAGGGTTCCCTCTGGGGTAATGTTGTTGTTGTTACTGTTGTGGTGAACACCTGATGTATTCTGGGGTGCGTCGTTGTTAAAGGAGAGAGGTGTTGTACCCTTGGGTTCTACGGGAGTGTTCTAGTTTTGAGACAGCTGGGCATGCTGTGAGGGATCGTTGTTGTAGAACTGATGATGTATTGTGAGATGTTGTGAATCTAATGTTATGAGGGCGCATCTGATGTATTCTTGAGTTTCATGAATGTTGTAATTGTAGAACAACAAATTTCGATAACTCAAAAACCTGTCTCTCACTCCATTCTTTTATCTCCTTCTTCGTCCATCCGTCTTCCTTGTTCATTTCCATTTCTGATCCATATGACTTCTCAGTCACTTACAATTCGTTCATCCTCTCCACATGTCCAAACCATTTCGACTCCCCCTTGCTCAGCTGTCTAAGCAACACTCCACATTTTTATACTTTCATTCCTTAAAGGATCGAACGCTCACCACACTACATAATATCCTCCACAAGCTTATCATTTCCAAGACATCCGTCTTCTTCTCCTGTCTGTTATCTACATCTTAGCTGTCTCGACCCTCTTTGTGGCCTTCCACGACACTCAGGAGATACGTGGGTAGTGAGGTCTTCTCGTCTCTTATCCAAGGAAGTTCTTACGGCAAGATCATTGTAAAGAAGTTTATTGACAACCTGTGTTCGAGATCTTCAGGAAATGTGGAAATAATCTCTGAAAATTGTGCACGGCAAAGGAGAACAAATCATTTTTTTTTTTCTGTCAAAAAACATAGACTTTGCTCTAATTGTTTGCACTTCAAGATATGAAGTAAAGAATTGTCCTCTCACAAAATCCATAGAAATTGTCAACAAAGGTGTTTAGACTTCAGAATTAAGTCTAAATTCTAAGGATATCACTTATTCATATATATATATATAAATATATATATATATATATATATATATATATATATATATATATATATATATATATATATATATATATATATATATATATATATATATATATATGTATATATATATATATATATATACATATATATATATATATATATATATATATATATATATATATATATATATATATATATATATATATATATATATATATATATATATATATATATATATATATATATATGACCCTGCTCACCATACACAAACTGGGCAACGCAATTAATTTCGTACAATAAGTCAGAATAGCCTAAACCTGCACTATAAAAACTGTTGTCGTTCTGGTAATTGCCTCATTGTATGACCTTCATCGTCTCTGTTCCGTTAATGGAGTTGAAATTAACACGGAAAAAAACGATTCTCCGGGGAAACAATAGGAGAGAGAGAGAGAGAGAGAGAGAGAGAGAGAGAGAGAGAGAGAGAGAGAGAGAGAGAGAGAGAGAGAGAGAGAGAGAGAGAGCGTAAATTGCTAACATGGAACGAGAGAAAATGGGGAAAGAAAAAAAAATACTCCTTCGGTTGAGCAGGAAATAGGCACAGTTACTCCTTTCGTAAGTTGATGAAAACTGAGAACAAAAACCCAAGATTAGATGGATAAAAATAACATTTAGGAGATAGCTATAACGATAACACCGTGGGAGGAAGACGACACGCAGAGAGATAAGAAGAAGGGGTAAATAAAATATGAAAAATGTATCGTATATTTCATTCTTGCCAGATTCAATGAATTCGCGGATGATATGGTGTTATGAAAAGCGCCACGAAATGCGCGTGTCTGTTTAATTAATTAAAGAAGCAAATAAATTCTCGGGCCGAGGCAGCAGCAGTCATTGTGGGAGAAGTTTTATGAGGAATGGGTTGTGAGTGTGGGTTGGTATGTGAGTGAGTGTGATGATAAATGAGTGTGTGGGATGGTGGTTGAATGAATTAGGGGATGGTGGTTGAATAAATTGGATGATGAGTGTGGGATGGTGGTTGAATGAGTTAGGGGATGGTGGTTGAATGAATTGGATGATGAGTGTGGGATGATAAATGAGTGTGTGGGATGATAGGTGAATGTGTGGCATGGTAGGTGAGTTGGAGGGATGTTGAGTGAGTGCGTGGGCGTTGTGAATAAGTGTTGTAGGATACGTGAGTGTATGTGGGATTCAATCGCAATCTTTTGAAAAGTTGAATGTGTTGGAGAATATTATATAAAAGTCTGTGGGATTTGAATGTGGCAGTTCTGAATATATATCATGACAGTCTTGGAGTATGTCAAGACGGTTAAGAGTATGTTAGAGTGTATAAGAACATAAGATAGGCATCAAAGACTATCTGGGAGTATATTAGAATGTGTGGACGACATTATTAATGTGATGGAATGCAAGGGCGTTGTAAGATCTCGGTTATGTTACGTATATGGACTGATAAGTGAATAATTATGTACCATTGAAACATGAATATTTGTGAAGTCAACATTCTACGAAAGCACATATCATTTTGACCACCTCGTAGCCATCGTTAGAACTCTAAAATTCTGCTGTTCTTTTGCCTATGCAAAAATGCCGTTTAGATCAATTCATGTCTGAGAAAAGTTAATTAAGTTATAGACCAGAGCATTTGTGATGGGCGGTCATGTCATCCTAGGAGGACCCAGTGTGACAATTTGCATTCTAGGTCAACTTTGGCGAGCCTGAGTTAACGATATTTTTGGGGAAAATCATGTTTCGAAATTTTGATATATGCGACAATATATATATATTACGATGTTTGAGGATTATAAAAAGAGAAAGTGTTCTGACTCTGTTAAACTTTCAGCTCTCATTAATATTGTATGCTAATCATACTCTGATTGAGTCTGAAATCCTAATTTATCTTACTTTATTTTTTTCTAACTGCAGATACATGCTGTGAATTGATTGCCTCGCTAGGTGGTGGGGTAAAAGTGGTCAGTGACAAAGCGGTTGGCACTACGAGTGTATGAAGTGTGAAAACCATATTGCACGTCAATGTCTAGTCATTCCCAAATGAGATCAGCAAGATGGCTAACTGATATCACATATTCTGTGATTCATGACAGTTCTAGTCTTTGCACTAGTGATTGAACTTTGACACTGCTGTGTTGAAAAGTTGATTGGATATATTCTGGCCTACGAGTATGCTCCAACTCACACAGATCTGTCAAAACTGTATAACACAGTGGTATTGTATTGCACTCTATGTTATACCGGCTGTATAGCTATATATAACATCTGGCCAAGAAACGCAAGAACATTGGCTCCAAGAACAGATATTAGATCTCTCTCTCTCTCTCTCTCTCTCTCTCTCTCTCTCTCTCTCTCTCTCTCTCTCTCTCTCTCTCTCTCTCTCTCTCTCTCTCTCTCTCTCTCTCTCTCTCTCTCTCTCTCTCTCTCTCTCTCTCTCTCTCTCTCTCTCTCTCTCTCTCTCTCTCTCTCTCTCTCTCTCTCTCTCTCTCTCTCTGTAATATCATCAAACAGTAAACACCGTGGTGGTCCGCCACATCACGGTTGACAAGGTCCCACAAAGTTTGAAACTAATATATGAAAAATTGGCCCGTAATGAGGCCAGGGAATAATATAATTTAAACTTTTGTTTAGACGACGGGATCTTGGAGTCAGGGCTTCGAATCCCGGACTGATGCAGCAGCAGACTCTTCCCCAACTTGAGCCAGTTTCATCTCCATAAAGGACATTACACCGTCGAGCTTGGCAGATTGCGTGTGTCTGCTCAGAAACGAGTAGGTCTGTCACACCAAGGTAAGTGCTTGATAAACCTTGATTACTATGCATCAGAAGAGTAGTGTATCATATGCTAACCATGTATCATGCCTGGGCGCCTGAGGAGAGTACCGTATGTATCATACTGCAGCATATAGCAGCATGAGGGAGCTCTTGAGGCTAATGCTGTGAATGCCAAAGTCTAGCTACGTTGGACTGGACAAAGGGAAGCTTGACCCCTCTGTCAGGCAGGACAACATGGAGGCCTGACACTACCCTAGAGAGGACAACAGTAACACAGACAGGACAACAGGGAGGTCTGACACTACCCTAGAGAGGACAACAGTAACACAGACAGGACAACAGGGAGGTCTGACACTACCCTAGAAAGGACAACAGTAACACATACAGGACAACAGGGAGGTCTGACTCTACCCTAGAAAGGACAACAGTAACACAGACAGGACAACAGGGAGGTCTGACACTACCCTAGAAAGGACAACAGTAACACATACAGGACAACAGGGAGGTCTGACACTACCCTAGAAAGGACAACAGTAACACAGACAGGACAACAGGGAGGTCTGACACTATCCTAGAAAGGACAACAGTAACACATACAGGACAACAGGGAGGTCTGACACTATCCTAGAAAGGACAACAGTAACACATACAGGACAACAGGGAGGTCTGACACTACCCTAGAAAGGACAACAGTAACACATACAGTACAACAGGGAGGTCTGACACTATCCTAGAAAGGACAACAGTAACACATACAGGACAACAGGGAGGTCTGACACTACCCTAGAAAGGACAACAGTAACACAGACATGACCTGAGGGAAGCCTGACCCTTTCCCAGAGAGGAGGAGGACAGCAGTGACGACTAGCCCCGCCAGATCTGACTGACCTCCCCCATAGTGATGCTGACCATCAGTTGGTGGACTGGTATAGTCAACAGAACCTTCTCTGATACAAACCATTCCTTATCATATAAGTCTCAACATGAAGTAATCTATATCAAAGTTTTACCAAGACAATGTGTTTTTCTTTTCTTTTTTTTTTATCCTTGATTTTGATACTTTCTGTGCCCGAGACTAGTCTGTATGCTAATGTAATATAGGAAAACTTCTGCTTATCGAAGCAGGAGTCTTATTGCTTATCTTAGCTTCATCATGCAGACGTCCTTATTCTTTCACAATGCACTGCAGTTTATCTATATGGAATCTGAATTCATTCATATCTGTGATACGCTTGAAGATATGTATCTGAATGTATGAATGCTCTCTCTCTCTCTCTCTCTCTCTCTCTCTCTCTCTCTCTCTCTCTCTCTCTCTCTCTCTCTCTCTCTCTCTCTCTCTCTCTCTCTCTCTCTCTCTCTCTCTCTCTCTCTCTCTCTCTCTCTCTCTCTCTCTCACACACACACACACAGATAAACTATGTTGCAGCCCCTATGGGGACAATGCCAACATGTTCCATCAAACTGTTTTCAGAAGTTTTGTGTAAAGTCCCTTCGGATTCCCTTTTTTCCTTCGCCTCCTTCAAGCAATGGCGGAGAGAGAATTCCATCAAGCACTGCTGAGGGTTCGAAGCTGGCGTCTCAGTGGTTGGGTGGGTAAGACAAGAGGATCAGAGGAGGATCGAGATTTCATTATGATTGTTGGTAGACAGAAAGCTGCTGATGGGTTCGATAATCCTATTATGTTCCCAGGAGAGTGTGGCCGAAGGGTGTGTGTGTGTGTGTGTGTGTGTGTGTGTGTGTGTGTGTGTGTGTGTGTGTGTAAGTGTAAGAGTAAGTGTGTGTGTGTGTTTATAGGAGATTGGTCGGTCAAGTAGGAATGTTGTCAAAGGTGAGTGTGTGTGGCCAGGAGGAATGTGGTCTACGGTAGTATGTGGTCAAATTGGGTATGGCTAAGGAGACTGTAGCCAGAGGGGAGTGTGGCCAATGGGAATGCCGCCCTGGAAAGTGTGGCCCCCTATGGACGTATGGCCATAACCAGAGAAATATTCAGGGTGGTTATGTCCCGTATAATGAGGGGTGAAGCGTGATATATGGATCACCGAGCAATGTTTGAAACAAGTAATGTAGATGCAATGAGTATGAATAAGGGAGAGAGAGAGAGAGAGAGAGAGAGAGAGAGAGAGAGAGAGAGAGAGAGAGAGAGAGAGAGAGAGAGAGAGAGAGAGAGAGAGAGAGAGAGAGAGAGAGAGAGAGAGAGAAAAAAATATGTTATTGATTGAAGGGTACGGTCGGTAAAAGACGAGGAGAGTTGAAGTACCGGATGGTTGACGTCGGTTTGCATGTCAGGACGTCGTGAGGTCACACGAGAGACTCCAATTCCATTTGGTGTATGTTGCAGTGAACGTACGTTAAGGAGAAAATATCCAGTAGTCGGATGATACTTGGGCATACATCAACAGAGAAGTATAAGTCCCCAGTCTCTCAAGGGTGAGGGTGCCTTGGAGGTGAGTTAGTTGCTGTTTGCTGATGTCACGGCGTTGGTGACAGAATTGGGTGAGAAACTGCAGAAGTTGCTTTCAGAGTCTGAGTATGTGAAAGGAGAAAGCTGAGTAAATGTGAATAGAAACAAAGGTATTAAGTCTAGCACTGTAGGTGAGTTCAAGTGAGAGTTTGAATGGAGAGAACCTGGAAGACGTGGAGGGTTTTAGACACCTGTGAAAGGACTTGGTGGCTAATGAAACCATAGGAAGATGAAGTGAACCATATGGTTAATGTCCTGGGTGAACTGAGGAATGTGTGGAGGAGGAAGAAGAGTAAGGTCTGGGTCAATGAAAGGTCACAGAAGATTCGAGGTGCCTTGCAACAATAACATTCATATGTTAACTTTGAGTTAACAAAGAGAGTGTGTTGGAAGGTTTCCATATGATTACATAAGCTGTCTAGGCCAGAAAGGGAACGCAAGATATAGAGATATTGATTTACGTATTAGAATATAAAGCATATAGAACACAGATGGAGTAAAAGGAATACAAAACTCAGTGAAATCTTAAGATGTACAACAATACAAACAAAACTTTGATTTTAAGATGTGCAATAATACTAACAAAAGTTTAATTCAATATCTGCTCAAAGTTCTATCCCAAAACCATGGCCCTTGCAGACGGCTTTTATTTTTCCAGGTAACCTGATCCAGTCCGTGATCCAGGTGTGGAGATTGGCACCGTCTGCATCCAACCAGAGCCTATATTGCCTGTGAGGAAGCCAAGCAGCTCCCAGAAGTTAGCGTCTGCTTCTCTCACAGTCGTCCTGGGGGCCACTGAGGAAATGATCCTTTATCACCTACACCAGCAACATTTGGTGCTGTTCCTTACTGGCCAGGCTGGCTACTAGTGACCACAGAGAGTACAGGAAGTATTAGGGTACAGTATGATACTGGCAGAGAAATATGGCTCATTTATCTTTATGTAGGGAAAGCGTGGTAATCTTTTTGCTTTTTTTGTAACCTCTGTACCATCATGCTGGAGGTCAATTATGATATCATTTGAGTTTATGGACACTAAGACAGAGAAAGATGGGCGAACGAAATGCAAGTAAATGAATCATTCCGTCTTCTGCTCTCTCTCTCTCTCTCTCTCTCTCTCTCTCTCTCTCTCTCTCTCTCTCTCTCTCTCTCTCTCTCTCTCTCTCTCTCTCTCTCTCTCTCTCTCTCTCTCTCTCTCCTCTCTCTCTCTCTCTCTCTCTCTCTCTCTCTCTCTCTCTCTCTCTCTCTCTCTCTCTCTCTCTCTCTCTCTCTCTCTCTCGTGGTGCACATTTTTGACGACGATCTCGCATACTCAAATACACTAACTGGTCGGACCAATATATCTATAAGTTCTTTCAAGATCACTTTCCATCGTTAACATTTCCCGTCGCTGTATCTTCGTCACTTGTTGTGGTAGTGGCAAAAGTGTGCTTTTCCATATGTCGTATAGACTTCCGGTCTCACATCCACTTTACCTCCATATGTAAGCCCTTCATATGTAGGTACATAAAGCAATTTCCTCTCGGTACAATAGTTCTTTGGCTTGTATCTTAGCCATATTTACCATGCGACCGACAACATTATTCCAAGAATCCGGCCATAAAGTAGAACTTACTCACCCACCCTACTTTTCCGGAGAAGGTCTTCCTCTACCAGGAGAGGTTGTGGCGGAGGTACCAACATATGACGGTATATTCCCGGAGATTTTCCCATTCTAGTCACCACAGACCACCAGACCCACGTCTCTGGCACCTGAAATCTCCACCAATGTTGCGACACAGTGCCAGCGCAGCAGAGGAAGCGTTGGTATTTGTCTTAGGGAAGTGTTGGGCTAGAGACACTATCTTGGACAAGCTGAGGAAGTCGTGGTAAGCCCCTGGGGAAGTGTTGAACATGTGACACAATATCAGGCTAGCAGAGGAAATCGAGGCAAGTGTCTGGAGAAGTGCTGGACATGGGTCACTGTGCTAGACCAGCAGTGACAAGAGTCTTGGGGAAGTGTTGGACTTGTACAGTGCGTCAGGTCAGCAGAGTATGTGGTGGCAAGTGTGTGGGGAAGCACAAGAGCTGTGAAACACTACTTGGCCAACGGTGAAACTGCAGTAACTAAAAGTGCTCTCCGTCAGCCGCTTTTCTTTGTAAAGCTTACTGCCCGTCGACCACATACATCTCCGTCAACTCCCAGTCGCCTCCTTCTGGTGTCCCTGAATAAAGACAAACATAACACTATGATGTCATTGGACTTAAGATTCCCAGGGCTGTTAACATCATCACTTCTTAATAGTAAGAGGAAGAACTGGACAACAGAATTTCACATACCATACCACACGCTTCATCATCATCTTTAGTTTCCCCTTTCTCTTCTGTTCCTTACAACTTGGCTTCTCCTTAAACTGTGACTAGATTTTCTTACACTAGACACCCACCTGGCTGCCTCCTGAACTTCCCTTAGCCTTCGATACTTTCAAGCAGAACTTGTGGCCGTATGTTAAGAAATTACAGAGTCGGGCATTATGTAAAGATACTGGGAAGCCACATCCCACAGTGATGAAGTCTTTGAGGCCTGTAAAACTGTGGGTCATTTCCAGCCAGGTTATACGTTTTCGGTTGGCTAACCTGTGCCATCACAGTTATAGTACTGTATCCTCATCCGAATGATGTACCACCCAGATGAAAAGGTGACCTACATGTAGTCCACATGTGCAAAGGATCAAACCCGGGAGAGTAGGTTGGGCATCAGTATCGCTGACCATCACAGCTTTATATAAACAATGAAATTATCACTGACCATTTTACATGAGCGTCTAAAAAAGATGTGTACGAGTGTTGTTTTTCATCAGATATTTAATCATCCCACCAAAAACACAATTAGAGTACTTCAAAGAGAAATGAAATCGATATCAGTTGTAGCAATTCAAATTTGATAAAGCACCATTTTATCACAGTTTATCCATAATCTAGTAAAAGCTGAAACTTACAGCAGGACGTAAAATTAGTAGTCTTATTAATCATATTTATATATCATGCCATTTGATTATTTTTACACTATTATTTATTTTCTATTTTTTTTTCGAAACTGTGAAGGTTTGAGCTTCGTCGACTGCTTGTGCTACTATGACACGTGAAGCAAAGAGGTTTCTTGTCTGGATAGATATTGCGAAATACCTCGCCAAGGCAGGAAACGAGTTGAAGGTGCATTTCCAGTTGAAATGAAGGAGTAAGTCCCGGGCTCTTAAAGGTAATAGAGGAAGCGATGTCTGTTACCATGGTGAGGTGAGACGATAAGAACCAGGCTTTCTGCCCCCCCCATCCCACAACATTCACCCTCTCCCACAGCCCTTTTTCCCCCCCTCACCCACAATATTCACTCTTCCCATCGTCCCTTTCCATAGCCTTCATCACTCCCACGGCCCTCAAACATCTGAGCCTCCATCTAGTTCCATACGACACCCTCTGGAAATCTTGTATTCTGGTATTGGGTGTTCCACGATGACTTGGATCTCCATTCTGTTCGCCTTACCCGCAAGACCTTTCTGCTGGAGGAATGTCTGCTCCACCAACGACGCTGACGGAGGCAAGTGGAAGGAGGAGGAGGAGGAGCTGCTACCCCTCCTCCTACAGCGGCTGATGACATGGCTGTTCCCCTCGAATTGCTGGATGTGTTGACGTTTTATTGACCCTTGATGATGACGCTGGGGAACTCTTGGTGGACACAGAGAGAAAGAGAGAGAGGTACCATAATGTAACAAGTCTCACAGAAGTGTAATACGTCGCCAAAAGTCCTGTAAATAGGAGCTGATGCTTATTCATATCAAGTTAATAAGTGTATGTTCTAAGAGGGAAAAAATGGTAAACTTCAGTTACTCTCTGACAAAAAAGAAAGTTGAACACAATACGACATAAAGTCAGATAAAGGATTGATACATTCATGAAGTGAATATTCAACATATTTATCGTAATAAAACATCTAAACTGGAGGCTAACGAAAATATCTCTTCCGAAATGGTGGCGGTGGCAGTGCCCCAATAGAACCCTGTTTCCAAATATCTTGATCCAGTCCGAGATCCAAGTCTGGCACTGTCTGCACCCAACCAGTTCCTATATTGCCTCACAGGAAGGCAAGCAGCTTCCAGAAGGTGGCGCCTGCTTCTCGCCGAGGCGTCCCAGAGGTTAATGTGGAGGTGACACGTTATCACCACCAACTCCACCAACATTTGGCGTTGTTGTAACCTGCTGGCCAGGTTGGCCACCGGTGAACAGGATGAGTGAGGAAAGTACGAGAGACAAGAAGATTATAAGTTACCATACGATAACATGGCATATTGTAAGAGCTATATGATATCATGGCATATTGTAAGAGCTATATGATAACATGGCATATTGTAATAACATAACACATACTAGCAAAACGTATTATGGTAACATACCATTTAATAACATGACATATTATGATGACAGATATCTTATGATAACATGTAA
This sequence comes from Panulirus ornatus, assembly GCF_036320965.1. Taxonomy (NCBI): domain Eukaryota; kingdom Metazoa; phylum Arthropoda; class Malacostraca; order Decapoda; family Palinuridae; genus Panulirus; species Panulirus ornatus. The sequence continues at coordinate 12,653,075 of NC_092282.1, forward strand.
ATGTGGTTGATTCATGACTTCCATAGGAAAACTGTGGTGATAAGATTTCTTTCATATATATATATATATATATATATATATATATATATATATATATATATATATATATATATATATATATATAACCTCGTCACCATTATGCCGGGGTTCAATGACGATGTCTTGGCCATACTTAAAGAAGAGGAAGGGTGAGTGAGCCATTATTTCTCTCTCTCTCTCTCTCTCTCTCTCTCTCTCTCTCTCTCTCTCTCTCTCTCTCTCTCTCTCTCTCTCTCTCTCTCTCTCTCTCTCTCTCTCTCTCTCTCTCTCTCTCTCTCTCTCTCTCTCTCTCTCTCTCCTCTTAGCCAAGTGGAAGACATGCAGGCGGGGACACTGTTGGTCGATGCAGTGGAGTGGGCTTGGAATTTCAGGCCCAGGTGGCAGGTCCCACACCCAAGCAGCCGCTCCGCGTGAGAGGAAATGATGGAGGACAAAATAAGAACCCTCCTCTCTCTCTCTCTCTCTCTCTCTCTCTCTCTCTCTCTCTCTCTCTCTCTCTCTCTCTCTCTCTCTCTCTCTCTCTCTCTCTCTCTCTCTCTCTCTCTCTCTCTCTCTCTCTCTCTCTCTCTCTCTCTCTCTCTCTCTCTCTCTCTCGTCAGCCATCCTTTCCTTATAGTTCATAGTGTGGCGTCAGCCATATGTCTTTGACAACCCACACTGCCTTGTTAAAGGAAGTGGCTCATTAACCACATATCCTCGTAAGGCAATATGCCATGTTAAATCTAGCAGCCCGACGACCATACTTCTCTATTAACAAGTGTCAACTAGCAGTTCCCCTTTTTCGTAAGCTTATACAGACACAGATGTAGACATACTGACCCGCTGATAATGATGATCTCTGAGATCTCTCTACCTCCAGCCTATTGACTAGGAAAGAACTAGTTATAGATTCACGTTCATTTATCATAATCATCACTTCATGATTATCCTCCTTCTCCCTTAGCAGAAAATTTGACTTTTTACACTTGGCTTCTTCGTAAATCATCATCATATTATTTGACTTTTTACACTTGGCTTCTTCGTAAATCATCATCAGGGATCATTTTACCCTGAACCTCCTTCTCTCTGCCTGGCGAACTTGACCTACGACACTCTCAGCTTAAACTGGTGGTCTGAAAATGCTTGAAAATTGACAGTGTTGGACATTACATGAAAGTTGCTACACCAGCGCCCCCCATAGGAGATCCATTAGGTCTCTCAGTCAGGGGCCATGACCCTGGACATAGACACCCCTGGAAACGCTTGTGACAACCCGCTTTCTAGCCCGAACTGCCCAAACTCATGTGCCTCACCCCAGCCCAAGTTGATAATTAATCGAGTGATAAAAAACATGCACGTCGTCCGTCTGCTGCGGGGCTCGAACCTGTACGTTGGATCAAGTGTCGGCTGAGCCAACCAACCACTACATCACGAATGAGGTTTATAGAAAAGCTAGAAATTCTATGAAACGTTATAAAAGCGTATCCGAAAAGCGTATGGATCATTCATTTACAGCGTTTATGTTTTTCCCCACCAAAAATGCAATTAGAGAACTTCAAAAGACAAATAGATCAATACCGATTGCCGTAGGCGAAACAAATAACATGGTAATTCAATACTGATAAAGTATAACTTTATCATTTCCGTTTTCGGTCCATCAGAAATGTGTAGGGTTTATAATGAATTTGATAATCTATATATATATATATATATATATATATATATATATATATATATATATATATATATATATATATATATATATATATATATATATATATATATATATATATATATATATATATATATATATATATATATATATATATATATATATATATATATATATATATATATATATATATATATATATATATATATATATATATATATAATAATAATATTCAGTCCATCAGTTAATCTACTTATGCTTTGCAAAGCAAATCTGCGTAGACTATGATGTCTGTTTGTGTTATTATGGCATATGAATCAAAACCTTTAAAAAAGCCAGGAGAATTGCTGGAGGCTTGATCAAAACTGAATTAAACAGGTCTTACCTCAGCACACCTATACCTGCGACAACCTCTTCACATACCCGATATGAAAAGTGTAAGGGAGTGGGTGAGGAGTGTAAGGTATCTAGGTAAGGGGTACTTTCATGTGCGGGTGAGGTGCGGGAAGGTAGGGATGTAAGAAAGGGTAATGCGTGGTAGAAGGGCAAAGAAAACCTCGTCATGAATAACTGATCATCATTTATCAATAATTCGTATGCACTCGTCTATCTTCACCATATTCCTCCTACAAGGCCTTTTTTCCCTCATCCTAGAAGGATGTCTCCTGTACCGTGGACACTGATAGAGATAGTGATAGCATGGCAGGAGGAGAGAGAAGGTGTGGGCGTCCTGCTGCAGTGTCTGATGAGGTGGTTGGTCGTGTTGATTCGTAGGATGAGTGTTGGTGGCCAGCAGCAGTAGTGATGGTGATGATGGATTGGGTGTACACACACTGGAGGAAGTCCTTCCTCATCTGCTCCAATATTATGATAAAAATAATTTCTGAAATGAAAAAAGAAAACACAAATGACCTGAAGAATCATTGTATTTCATCCAACTTCAGTCAATCTTTTAGGATTAATTGTGCTGAGTTTTATTCTTTTATCAAATCCACTCTTGTAGTAACCTCTGCACCGTGATATGTAATGAGTGTTCATGGTAAGTGATTGGCCAAGGGGCTAACAACCCGTGGTGACCATGTATGACCCCTTGGGCACGACGTTACGACCCTTAGGTATGATAGTTTGTCCTATGCATTGACCTGTAAGGGTCATGTAACATATGTTTCTAAAGGAATGACGTTGGTAACTACCAGTTATACTGAGGTTCCCAGCCCAGCCACCAATAAGTGACGCAGGCAGCCATCACTCACAGACCCTGGCTAACACTAGTCATTGGTACTGTCAGCCAACAATTCATGACGCTTGTAACCATGAAGTATTGCTACTGGCTGCCACACCAGTTACTGACGTCAGTAACTATCTCAAATATCAACGTCAACTGCCACATTTAACATTTAAATGGTATGATTAGAACACCGCTGGCTGGCCACTACTGGCGTTGCCAACGAGAAATCTTCAAAGACGTCAAGACACCAAGGTCCTTCCAGAACCGCTACTGATAACCTACATAAGTCAAACGTCTTCACAATAAATTCTTGGCAGAAAAACGAAAATATTTGACTGTTAATATTCGCCGTTTTTTTCTTTTTGTTACATTGAGTGCTATCTATACAGGCGATCGTAATTCTATGTATTTTCTGTTATCATTTGCTATACATAGGATTTATACAGGTGATCGTAATTCTATGTATTTTCTGTTATTATTTGGTATACATAGGACTTATACAGGCGATCGTAATTCTATGTATCTTCCGTTATTATTTGCTATACATAGGACTTATACAGGCGATCGTAATTGTGACATGAAGGTATTCTGTTTCTCCCACATTTTCTTCCACGTTGTATCTATAGTTTTACATTCATCATTCACATTCAAGCGAGCTGTTTGGTGTGCTCCTAACTCGAAGTAATAGACTGACAAGAAAAAAAATAAATTGAGTCGTATATTAATCTATTTCGGTCTCCGAACGTGCATGAAATTACAATATGTATATCTGACGGTGTGGCACTTTAGTAGATGACATTACGCTCGCATTTACAGACCAATTTATCAGTTTATCAAGGCGAGTGGAGCTCATTCCGGCAATAATGCTTTGTGTTCCATGTCAGTTTTACAGGAAAGCGAATCGGTCCTGATAACTCGGGGACTAAATAGCAAAATGTTTTTCCATCCTTCGTGCCTAGTGCTGGCAAAATGATAGAGTCCCTGGTGAAACAAGAAAATAAATATTAGAAAACTTGGTTCACTTTGGTAAACAGAGGCTGAAGGTTTAGTGTTGCTGGTTGTGTTTTGTGGAGAAGCGTCGCTCATACAGCTGGGGTTTACTCAGTACTCAGTTGGTAAACATCCTATTTATAGAAATTGATGTCATTTCGGGCCACATCTTAACGTTCAACATCATTATTACCGAGGTTAAGTACAATACGGCACGTGACTGCTTTTCTAAGAGTAATTTGATGCTAGGTATACACCACTAACCCCAGTGCAGCCAGAACACCACCCTGATACTTCTTATTACCCTGATATCATCATTACCCTGACACCATCTCCCTATTACGGTGCCACTGCTTTCGATAGACACCACCCCCTCCTTGTTACCTGACACCACTTCTATCTTGCCCTTACACACCTCCTTACTACCTGACACCACTTCACTCCTTGCCCTGACACCAGCTACCTGTTACCTGACACCTTTTCACTACTTGCTCTGACACCAGCTACCTGTTACCTGACACCTTTTCGCTACTTCCCCTGACACCAGCTACCTGTTACCTATTACTAATGAGATGGAATGGAAGGGAGGATTGGGAAAGGATTGAAATTGTTATGAGAGACATATGTAGGCTATTTTGAGATCTTCTTTCTACTTAATGGGAAAGATGTGATGTGGTTACGAAGCGCACGGAAACACGTGACAGGACGCTTGGAAGAGGAAGGGACATATCCAAGGAGATGGAAGAAAGTAAATGATGAGTTTTCGTATAAGAAAGAAGGTCGGATGATTGAATGAAATTTGCACCGGTGTGTCTCCCTCACACCACTTCCCTCATGTCACCTCTCTCAAACCATCTCCCTCACACCACTTCCCTCATGTCACCTCTCTCAAACCATCTCCCTCACACCACTTCCCTCGTGTCACCTCTCTCAAACCATCTCCCTCACACCACTTCCCTCATGTCACCTCTCTCAAACCATCTCCCTCACACCACTTCCCTCATGTCACCTCTCTCAAACCATCTCCCTCACACCACCTTTCTCAAAACATCTACATTACATAACCGCTTTCACGTCACCTTCCTTAAACCATCCCTCTGACACAACCTCCCTCAAACCATCTCCCTCACATCATCTTCCTCAAAACCCTTACCTCACACCACCTTCCTCAAAACCCCTGCCTCACACCACCTTCCTCAAAACCCCTGCCTCACACCACCTTCCTCAAAACCTCTGCCTCACACCACCTTCCTTAAAACACCTCCCTCATGTCACCTCCCTCATACCACCCTCCTTACATCACCTCCCTCACATTTTAACTCTTTTTTCCTTTCCAGAATAACAGTTAAAAGCCTTATTCTTCAGAGTGCCAGCGGCTGAAAATAGATCGAAAGAGATTATACGTCGAACCATTCCCATAGAATTTTCATGTCGGCATACTCTCTCCACACTCCATAGCGCTCCTTTGATCGGTATTTGCCCGCAGAATGGTGTGTTTGACTCTCCTGACTACATGTATGTAGATAAGGAACTCAAGACACTATCAGCATCTCCAGCAGATAACCTCGTCAGAGACTATCACGTCTTGTGTTCATCGATCTCTCTCATATACTCACATGTACAACCTCCCCCCATACTCATATACTCACATGTACAACCTCCCCCCATACTCATATACTCACATGTACAACCTCCCCCCATACTCATTCTCTCAAACCGTCACCCTCATACCATCTTTCTAAAACATACTTTCCCTCAGAATACATTACTAATCTGAAATATATTCTGATTTGATACTCTATTCGCTGGATACTCAAAATCGTAATCCAGGGCGGTTATCCAGCGGAGGGATGCTTCCAAATCTGTTTCGAAACAACTTGATCCAGACATATTTCCAAGTCTGTAGTATGTCACTTTCTGCACCCAACCAGGTCTTACACTGCCTCACAGTAAGCTAAGCACCTCCCAGAAGTTGGTGGCTGCTTCCTCTCAGTCGTTTGGAAGGTCAGTGTAAAGTTTACACTGGTACTGTGAGGCCACACTGGCCACTAGTGGTTTCTGAGAGGAAGGAAAGTATCGAAGATCACATCTGTACAGGTATGGCTGATTCAATCTTATGTAGAAAAGCTTGGTTATCATTTGATTTTGTAGGGTTAACACAGTCATGTTGGAGGTTATTCACACTACTGGTGTCTGGGCTTAGGATAGTGGCCGAGATAGGGTAGTAGAGGAGGCTAAGTACCAGAGTCCTTCTCTCTCTCTCTCTCTCTCTCTCTCTCTCTCTCTCTCTCTCTCTCTCTCTCTCTCTCTCTCTCTCTCTCTCTCTCTCTCTCTCTCTCTCTCTCTCTCTCTCTCTCTCTCTCTCTCTCTCTCTCTCTCTCCCCACATTTGAAAAAAATATATATTCACACAAAGACATATATATATATATATATATATATATATATATATATATATATATATATATATATATATATATATATATATATAAATCATCCATACCTAGATAAGGAGCGATTAGGTGTGAGTATAATAGTTGTTTCACTCTTATATTTACGACACCTTCGTCAAAAGCGACAACATTAGTACGAAACTCGTGCCATAACCTGGGAATAATGACTCATCTGAAAGACGTCATTACTTGGGAAGTCTTCCCTCGACACGGAGAAGCTGTGAAATGGTAGTGAAATGTGGCAGTCTTTTCCCGCAGACATTTCTGTTATAGTCGCCACACGCGGAACGCCGTGGACCAGAACCGTCTCTGGCACTTGTAAACCCTCATCAGTGATGAGGCACAGTGCCAGACCTGCATGGTAAGTGGTGATAAGTGAATGATGGAGTGTCAGAGTTGGGGGTGTCCAGTGCTGGGCTTGCAGAGGGGAAAGTGGTGATTACGAAGTGTTCGGTGGAGTGTGTAAAAGCAGAGTCACTTAACCAGGCCAGTAGGGGGGATGTCGTTAGAAGTGTGTGGGGGAAGTGTGGGGGAAGGGAACTGGGACACGCTGATCAATACATGCATTTCAACAGACAAAAGAGAAAACTGTGATCATCAGTGAACTGGAAGACCAACGGAGGAGAGTGAGCAGCGGCTTCTTCTGTGAGATGTCTTTAGAGCTGTGACTATACTGAAAAAGACAGAAGAATATCTGAGCATAGAGTGAATGAGGAAGGTATCATTCGTAATGCACCGTAGATCAACCATACCACTTGACGAACCATGCTGACCTGACAACCATATTGTCCTGTCATCTCTCTATATATCCTTTCCTGTATTCCTCTCACCATCGTTACCACCACATCACACGTGCTGGACCATTAACAATACCCTCCCGTCATTGCCAGTGCTGATCTGCTTGTCGTAATTTGCAATGCAATAAGCTTCCTGAAATCAATCTGTCTATACCGCCAATCCTTCCTCCTCCCCTGCTTCACTGCAGCATATCAACTATACCTCCCTTCCAGTAGATCTTCCCCCGTCACGCATTTTCGTGTGCATGATATATAAAGCCATGAGGGAACAGTGCGTATAAAAATCCACGAACTCTTACTACCCTCCATTTGCCATCGTGTGAGCAACAGAGAGGGAGTGCAAGGAAGTTGGGTCATGTATTACATCACTTCCTTCATAAATATCTTCATTCTTCCCTCACCAACCGAAAAGTCTGGCTCTTCTCCTTGAGTCATTACGAGAAAGTCTTACGCCGGTTTGCACCCTGAACCTTCCCTGCTGAAACTCCCGGCAGAAACTTGGCGTCGGATGTTCATATATTACGAAGTTCGGTGTGATATAAAAAAGTAAGACAGAGTAATGGACCCTCGTAAGCTCATTAGGTCCTTTCGTGGGGGAGACGTTTTCCCAAGGGTATGGACATCCCTTAGAAATCTAGTGAATAGACATACACAACTTGTAGGGTAGTTTGGTGGTTTGTCACAGTTATGGTGCTTTATCCCAGCTAAGGATGATACTACTTCGTCTACCAAGCAAGGGATAAAGGACTGAATGCTTTCTATAAAGGCTGATGTATAAGCAATGAGGCCTGAGTGTGTCACTAAGGCATGTGAGACACAAGATCTTATATCAGCAGGTACATATGAGGAACTAATTTGTATTGTCTTACACTGGTCTCACACAAAACGAGGATACATTCTCCCCTTCATATCAAAGGGCGATGATACAGTATGATGATAATATAGTATTGAGAAACCTCTTGTCATACTGAAGTAGAAAGTTATATGAAAACATACTTCTGGGAGTATTTTTATTGTTACGTATGAGTTGTATGATCGTACTTCCGAGGGCGACCTTGTAACTTGTAAACCTGATACAGACCTAAACTCATTTCTGAGCCCTCAGACAAAGAATAGGATGGCTCTATGCCCCAGATCATAGATGACTGGTTAACATGACGATACAGGACTTTACCATTCTGATTAAGATATAATTGGTTGTTTTTTAGTCCAACATTAGGTTAGGTTAGGTTAGACTAGCTCCGCTGAACAAAGGTTTACTTGTTCACTGGTTAACATTGAACATTTAACCAACTGGTTAGATATAGTTTAAGTTAACTTAGGTTGTCATCTTTTCATAGTTAGATGAGACTGCTTAGGTTAGGTTATCTTTGTTTCTTATAGTTACGGCGTCATCCACTCACGAAATAGATGGCGTAGACTCTAGATAAAATTCATTGAAGTAACTAATACTACCGTAATCTATACTTGGAAGTATATTGTTAATTTGTCAGTGAAACAGATCGCAAAATCTGTCATTATCTTCGAATGATCACTGATGCTGCCACTCGTGTATCAATCCATTGTTTACGATATCTCCATATCACACTTTACTGTTTATATCATATAATACTTTCAGCAACTTTATACCGTCATTACTCAGAACGAAAATGATAACTGTTTTACCCAGATAAATTTTGCTATTTTTGCACACACTCAGTCGCCACCATTACTCAGAATCATGTATGAATTTACCTTTGTCTTCAGACACATACGTACTGTATATACTAAAAGCTTTTCATCATCCAGAAGATATATACTGTATGCATATATATATATATATATATATATATATATATATATATATATATATATATATATATATATATATATATATATATATATATATATATATATATATATATATGTATATATATATATATATATATATATATATATATATATATATATATATATATATATATATATATATATATATATATATATATATATATATATATATATATATATATATATATATATATATATATATATATATATATATATATATATATATATATATATATATATATATATATATATATATATATATATATATATATATATATATATATATATATATATATATATATATATATATATATATATATATATATATACATATATATATATATATATATATATATATATATATATATATATATATATATATATATATATATATATATATATATATATATATATATATATATATATATATATATATACATATCTATATATATATATATCCTATGAGATATTCTACCTATGCCCATTTATCTTCATCATTACAGTGATAACTATATAGATTTGTGCCCCATCTACGACCATTTGTCATATACCCGAAACTAAGTATCATAAACGAATAAGAATAAAGTAAATGGCTTATCAGTAAATTAATATGATTCAGTCTCCAAACGTGTGTAAAATCACAAAATATGTATTTGACAACGTGGCACTTCAGTCTAAATGACGTTACGCTCGCGTTTACAGACCAATTCATCAGTTTATTAAGGCGAGTGGAGCTCATTCCGGCAATAATGCTTTGTGTTCCATGGCAGTTTTACAGGAGAGGGAATTGTTCGTGATAATTCGGGGACAAAGGAGGTAATATATTCCATCCTGTGTGCCGAGTCCTGGCAAAATGATAGAGTGCCATGCGAAACCAGGAAATGAATATTAGAAGGAACGTTTACCTTTGACAAACAGAAGCGGAAGCTCCTGCGTTGGTCATGGTGATTTATGAACATATGTCTTCCCACTCAGCTGCTGCTTATCCAGTACCTGGGTGCGTAAACGCATTGCACTTACCTCTTTACGAGACATTTAATCAAAGATCTTGAATATCCTCGTGACTTTAGGTGAAACTGATGTTGTCAACAGTGAGGAGGTTCTCTGAGAGAGAGAGAGAGAGAAATTGCAATCAGTTGTCGTAGCAGAACACAAGGCAATGAGACAGATGAGAAACATGATGTAAAGAAGTATTCTTGCATTCCTATGTTATTCTACATTATCAGTGTTGTAGATGAAATGAATAAGAGAAGAGATGGACTTGTGAATACAGACTGCATACAAAAAGTGTAAAAGAATAAGTTAAAAGAATGAGTTCATAAAATGGGTTCGCAAGTGTGTTCAACTGCCTTCACTGTACAGTACAAATACGTAATTTACTATTTCCCTTGGATCACCTGCTTCTTATCATCTCCCTGACGATATCTTCGTCAAATTTCAACTTCTCTTTTATTGACAGTCTAACAGCAATAATTCTACCTCCCAAAGTACCTGGAAATAGATTAGAATTATAAATTTTCCGTTCACAACTTCCTCTGTAATTTCCATTTCCATTCTCTCGGTACTAAATGGTGTTCCTGTATGGATATCTCTCTGGGTGATGATATGGCAATGGTTGGTGAGTGTGGAGGAGGCTTCTCCTTTACTAAACTGCCACAATCTATAGAGAAATTCAGAAATTTGATTCATAATACTGTCCTCCGTGCGGGTAACCTCATCATAGACCACCATGTTTCCTATTATCTCTCCTTCCCAACTCCTCCCTTGTACCTTTTCCCTAACATCATCTGCCTTACACCACCTCCTTCAAACTGTGTTCCTCACACAAATTTCCCGACATCGCATCCTTCACTCCATCTACCTCACACCTCCTCCCATCCACTACCTTCACACGGCATCTTCCACACGCCACGTCTCTCACATTATCTCCATCATAACACCTTCCTCACAAACACCTCCATTGCACCTCACCACCACACACAAACCACGTCCCTCCCATTACTTTCTAGCCACTTCTCATTCATGCCTGCCATGTCTTCCCTCTTCATCCGCCTATGTTAAGCCTTAGGCTGCACGAACCACTACTACAGATTCATATAAATGAACGATAACTTTGAGATGCCAAAGATGCTGTTGTACAGTGGTTTAGCTTCGATTAATGCTGCATGTATACTGTATGAGGAGGGAGTAAGCATTCTTTTCTCACCAGAGACCAATGGTATGACTCACGAGGGTGCCTTTGACGTGTAGACAAAGTCACCGCTAAAGGCATCTAACACAACAACCACCCTAAACAAAAATCTTTTTTTTCTCTGTGTTTTTTGCCTTTTATAATATTTTTGTTCGACCTGATGCGAGGCGGAGCCACGCTAACACCTAGCTTTTAGAAGACTTGATATCGTTGGGTAATGGAAGGGATTTCAGTTTTATCTCATTGTTCACGTCGAATATTACGGAATTTTATCGAAAGAAAACTTAAAGTCAGAGTTTCTAATTAATTTTCGCGTATCTATGACATATCAGAAAATACGATTTGTTTATGAATCATCTATTGAGTTATAAATGGATTAGAATGTCCTTAAAAAGAGCAATACAATCTGGTTTTTGTTATATCGAACTAGATGGTAAGTAAGGCAATGAAATCATGGATTAAGGTGCCCTGTTGTTTGCTTATTAAGGTGCCTTGCTGTTTGTTTATCAAGATGCCCTATTGTTTGCTTATTAAGATGCCCTGTTGTTTGCTTGTTTGTTGTGCGAAGTTCCTCATCTGGGGTAGTGACGACACTCGCTGGTTAACTGTTTGTATACATGATTTGTACACCATTGGCCATTAACAATGACTGTTCAGAATTGCCCAGCTCTTAAAAGACTCTTCGAAAGGGAGAAAAAGGAATGAGTCATTAACCTGTGGGTGTTAACAAGCCTAAAGGCTTGTGCCCCTAACTCGGTATGTATAATGCTTGTTCATGAGTCATTAACCTGTGGTTGTTAACAAGCCTAATGACTTGTTTCCTTAACTCGATGTGTATAATGCTTGCTAATGAGTCATTAACCTGTGGTTGTTAACAAGCCTAATGACTTGTTTCCTTAACTCGATGTGTATAATTCTTGTTAATGAGTCTTTAAATTGTGGTTATTAACAAGCCTAATGGCTTGTGTCCTTAACTCGATGTGTATAATGCTTGTTACAGCAATATTTGACATCTGACATTCACCGCAAGAGAGTGTAGTCACTTTTACACGACCCAAGTTGTATATTTGAATGCATTGGATGCCGTCCCCACTCTCGTAAACCTCTATTATCATCCATAACAGAAAGTGACTTTGACCTGTGTGTGTGTGTGTGTGTGTGTGTGTGTGTGGGTGTGTTTATGTTACCCTCGACTCTGAGGGAACTTCTAGGGAAATGATGGTCGCTGCATCCAAGGTATTTAGCTACTAATTAACCACCGTGGTCAACTGTATCCCCAGCCATATTTTGATAAGCTTGTAACAGATAACCACTAGGGCCCAGCCGTATCCCAGAAGATTATCAAGTCTATTGTAGTTTGTAAGTGTGTGACTCGCCTATAAGTAGCAGGATTAGCATGTGTGTTGTACTTATCAATCTTGCTATAGTTAGCAGAGCTGTGATTTCCGTGTTATGTTACGGTCGCTAAGGTTGTTGTAGATAACAAGGTTGTGATCATTTTGTACAAAAGTGAAGTGCTATGCGAATGAAACAGAATATTAGGTATGATGTTTCCAAATATTGGAATGATATGTTATGAAAAATAACATATCAACAATACAATTTATCAACCATTCCTATATGAACCAGTATTTTCTTTTCTCTTTCTTTATCTTTTTTTTCTTGTCTTTTTTTACCCTTTTCGTTGCACAAAATCTTAACATCCATTTCACTGATTGCCTGCAACATACGAACGAATTGTGTCAAAAACGCTTTGAAAATTTTTTTTCAACACATTGTGTATCAACAAGAAACGATATCAAAAGAGCTGAAAATTTCCTGTGAGAATCTGTGAAATAAATGTCGAAGAAAGATTAGTGTATTGTCTTCACTTTACTGAATCTTATGAAGGAAATAACGAATTTATAGATTAGGAATATTGATGTCACTTTAGTTACTCTAAAGTTTTGGTCGCACTAACGCAACAGACATACAGATTTCAATCAACTGAGTTGTGAATGCAGAGGTAACTGAGTACTGAGTTGTGAATGCAGAGACAATAAAGTTTCTTATAATAGATATGATAAAGGTATGAATAAAAATAATAGTCACACACGCAAAAAGATAAATCATTCACACTCGATAATAAGATTGAAGCTTTGTGGATACACATTTCACACATCAATTTCTTTCTCTCAAAATTGATAGAAAGTCAAAGAGTTTAGACTTCTCACATGACGCTCACGTTAGATACGATAGTCATCCCCAAAATGCAGAAGTGATCCTATCAACTCGTTTTCTTTTCTTTATATTGCAGTAAACACAATATTCTCAGAAAACCACCAACACACAAACATAGTGTATTAGCAAACACCCCAAGTAAGGTCCTCCTTGGGCCTTAATATCCGGTGTTTCGGGGCATGAGGGAGCTACGCCACAGGACACAACAAGGTACACCAAAATAACGAATCTGTATTCTGTGTCCGTGTGATACTTAAAGGCTATATTCCTTACTCTCGGAGGGCAAACTGGTCCTTATAGATAGCCAAAGAAAATGTGTGTCCAATAATGACGGTGGTAAATTACTTTAATGGTCCGACTAATGTACATAATTACGTAAAAAAAAAGTTTCCTCTTAGTGATTAGGACAAATAATTGATGGTCTATTTTAACGTCATCGCTTTAGTCAAAGTGTTGTCGTATATTGATACAAGTTATGTATTCCTGGAGGCGCCGTAATGACGTCTTATAAACTTGGCTCATATGAGTTTCAAAGTCTTTCTTTACGATTAATCTCCGGCCCTAATGAGTGTGGTAAGTTCTCTGCTCAGTCACGGGCCAGGGTTTAATCTGAGGGAAGAAGTACATTGTCTTATACAGTTCTACGCAATCTTGGTGTGTGTGTGTGTGTGTGTGTATGTGTGTGTGTGTGTGTGTGTGTGGTGCTTTGTTGATTTTACTTTACATCTATGGCGTCTTAGCTACTTCTCTTCCTCGTATATTAACTGACTGTTCTGCGTCTTCTATCTCATTCTTGTATCTCCCTGACGATGTGATCATGACACGAAAGTGCACTTGGGAACTTATCGTGTTTCATTTTCCTCTTGCAACAATATATATATATATATATATATATATATATATATATATATATATATATATATATATATATATATATATATATATATATATATATATATATATATATATATATATATATATATATATATATATATATATATATATATATATATATATATATATATATATATATATATATATATATATATATATATATATATATATATATATATATATATATATATATATATATATATATATATATATATATATATATATATATATATATATATATATATATATATATATATATATATATATATATATATATATATATATATATATATATATATATATATATATATATATATATATATATCTGTTCCTTCTTTTGGAAAAAAAAAAAAAAAAAAAAAAAAAAAAAAAAAAGCCCAGTCCTCTGTTCTTAACGCTACCTCGCGAATGCGGGAAATGGCGAATAGTTTGAAAGAAAGAAAGAAAATATATATATATATATTATCAAATATATGGCCTTGATTAGCACCTAAGTTGCCGGTGCCGTGCCAACCGACATGAAAAAAAAATATATAGATACACAGAAATGTGTATGAATAGAAGCTTATCGCGTTCGAATTCTCTATTAGTCATGTGTCTGCATGGAGGCATGATCTCTCGAGCCTACTACCGAGAGGGCCATGAGATCTAAGAGCATCCGTACGGCATCTGTGTTCATTTAGATCCCTCTCTGACCCAGTATTTCCATATCTATATATATATATGTATGTATGTATCGGTGGTGATCTGTATTGCTTTGTCCCCGACCCTCACACACACACACACCTGATCACGATCATCACCTCTCACACAGATGGTATTATGTTTGAGGGGGAACAGTATCTCTCGTAACACACACCTGAGTCTTACACGTAATCATACGAATTATTCCATCAGGCAAAGCTCCTCCGCCCTGGAGACCTGGCCTGGCAATAATATTGACCTTATGATCTTGACTTCATATGGCATTTCCTTCCTAACTCCCCCACCTTCCCGTGGGGTCATCATGATGTCCTTACGAAGATGAATGGAACGAGGAAGGCCGAGAGTCGCAAAGAAATGCAAATCTCTCTCTCTCTCTCTCTCTCTCTCTCTCTCTCTCTCTCTCTCTCTCTCTCTCTCTCTCTCTCTCTCTCTCTCTCTCTCTCTCTCTCTCTCTCTCTCTCTCTCTCTCTCTCTCTCTCTCTCTCTCTCTCTCTCTCTCTCTCTCTCTCTCTCTCTCTCTCTCTCTCTCTCTCTCTCCCTCATTCCTCTTGCAATGAAGTGATCGTGTGTTAATTCCACGGGAGATTTATGGCAGAAATTAGAATCAAGTGAATATGCTGGAAATCGCCAGCTGATGCAGATGTCTGTCCCTCCCTCTTTTTTTTTTTTTATCCATTTTTACAGTGGAATGATCGCATCATTTTCAGTAAAGTATTGCCGACGATATATTCTTTTTTAGGGAGAGTCTCGTAGCTCAAATGAAAGAGGATCTAGGACAATTAATATTTCTGGTGGTATCTAACCAACATACTTTCCTCTGAAGCGTCCGATCAAGTAGAGAACAAATTCAAAAATGGTTCAAAGTCATACGACTTCCAAAGAAGATGAACGGAAACAAGATACAGACGAGGTAGACATAGCTTAAGAAACACTGCGAAGACACAATTGATTTGTGTCCCAGGTTCTGTACACTAGCTAGCGATTGACGAACTGCCTTTACACTCACTAAGATGCTGTGTCTTGGATCTGGTGATGATGATGATAATGTCGTGCTAAAGTATGTGCGGGCGCATATAGCTTTTTTTCCCTGCTGTTGGTGTTGACGGAGTGAGCTAGACGTAGAAGTTATCGTCATAAATGCAGCCCTAATGGAGCAGGCTTGTCCCATTCTGTCATTACTTCTCGTAACAATTCGTAGCCATACATGGCGAATCTTTCATGAAAAAATGCGTGCAGTACACAACAAGAAATTCACATTTCGAAAGGAATGTCTTGGATGATTACGATACGATTAGGATCTTTGAATCATGGTTAATCTCTGAATCATGGTTTTGATCTCTGAATCATGGTCTTGCAGATCTAATACCAAGGTAAGCTCTTGTAAGAATAACAGGGGAATCAATAGGTCGGTTGTGTCTTGCTCTGAGTCAAAGCTAATCTTGATCCTTTGCTGAAAACTATTGTAACTGTTGATAATGTCGACTTCATTTAGGTGGAATTCAAAGATGATCTTTGTAAGAGAACTGCAGTTGGATTACTTTACAACTAAACATCAGAGGTAAAAGAATTACTTTATGACCAATACAGAAACCTTTAATGAACACAGTTTGATTATATTCGAAGATTTTGATATACTTTGATATGTAGATATGTAGAGCCCCATTCCAATAACTCTAGGTCGAGGTTCTGCCAAAACTTGCTTGATAATAGCGTTATACAGTAAGTTGAGAAACCTACTCATGACGTAAACATATTTAACTTAGTTCCAGCTACAAATGAGGATCTTGTATATATTATTGTAGCTGGAGGAAAGCTGGGTACAAGTGATCACCGAGAAATTATTCTTCAGAAGCTTTCAACATTAAAACGCTGGTTAATTCAGACATGCAAACTCTAATGATATTCATATTGCCCTCGAAGGGCAAAGCTGTGATGAAATGGTCATTGAAAACGATATGGACGTAGATTGGAAAAAATTTCAGTAACACATTTAAAGTAATACAGGGAAGATATTGGTCAATGCGTAGCAGACGGTAGGTTTTCAAAATAATGCCAAAATTGTAGACCAATAAAAAAATAAACTGCCAGTCGTCTAATTAAGTGGCACTTAAGAAACCTCATAACGAATAATAATCAACATGATAAAGGTATAGAAATGTGTTGGGAATAAATAAGCAAATTATACGACACGACAACGGAAGTGTCATTATGAACATTTTTGCTGACAACAGCGAAAGAAAACCTTCAAGAGAATTCTATACTTATGGCAAAAGCAAGAGAGTCATTACTTAGTCAATTAGGTCCTGTAATTACGGAAAGAAGTGACTTATGTCTTAAGTTTCTGATCTCTTCTAGAATCACAAACAGCCTTGAAAGGAACCATCGATGCTCAGCTGCTGTAATCCTTTGTATGTGCTGGTGATGTTGGTGTGGAAACCACTAGTCTTCAGCAGCTTATGTTCCCTTGTATGTACTGGTGACGTTGACCTGATAATAATGAGGTTGTATATGTTGAGCCACTTGTGCTTAAAGCTGCTACAACGCCAGTCTAAGAGAAGCTCAGGTGATAGTTCTGCCTTAGTGCACGACGTGAATTAGACTCAAGAGAAAAGCAAAACGCATCTGAACCTCCGAACTTGGATCTTGTTTGTGAGGCACTTGAGCGAATTCTTCTAGCATTAAGTGTAATGGTGGCCATGTTTCCTCATAACTGCTTATCTCAACTGCTTCAGGATTGGCAGATCCCTGCTGCTTAATTACATGCTGGGAACGTATATACATAATACTCTAGTATATTCGCAGGGAAATAATTAACATCAGTTTACATAGGAAGGAGCAGGAGTGAGACATTACACACTGCTCACTCGTTTAAACTTTCTACCTTTGCCAAGTTCATTTTCCCTCGTGTCATGTGATTATGTGAGCTAAATTGTCAACAGTTTTCTGGTTATGGTGTAAAATCATCTAATTTATTGTTGGTTTTCCTTCACTGCCGTTCAGATGTTTGAAGTCTATTGTTATGTCAACAGAATATTCTTCTTCGTGAAAAATTCATCCATGTTGTATAATGAATGATCACATACGTCATACGATCTCAGTGACGATGATTTCACTTTGTTATATGCTAAGAAATGTGTTGTTCCTGGAGGTTAGGATTGAGCTGGTCCTCGTCATGTATTTAGTACAGTTCCTTTAGTGTCTCCGAGATCTGTTTGCATGTGGTCATCTTTCCAAGGTCAGGTGTCTTTGCTTTCGATTAACAGAAAGGTCTTGCATCTTCGTGTGAGGGGGAAGAGTGGGTGTATAGTTGCATTGTCTAGTAAGCTGCACTTTACCTGATCTCTCTCTCTCTCTCTCTCTCTCTCTCTCTCTCTCTCTCTCTCTCTCTCTCTCTCTCTCTCTCTCTCTCTCTCTCTCTCTCTCTCTCTCTCTCTCTCTCTCTCTCTCTCTCTCTCTCTGAATCCAGAACTCTAAAGTAATTTTCACTGTTGTCATTAACTCTGCAAAAAGATGAAAGAATATTACCTAGTTCAACTTTCACTTCTATAACCATACACGGAAAGCCTCTCACAGTACTAAGACGTGTATATATATATATATATATATATATATATATATATATATATATATATATATATATATATATATATATATATATATATATATATATATATATATGTATATATATATATCAACTGACTGTTATATTTCTCTCTTATATCTCCCCTGATGATGTGATTATTACACGAAAGTGCACTTGGGAACTTTTTCGTGTTTCATTTTCCCCGTGGACTCATAGGAATATATACGTATATATGTAAGCAGGCACCAAGAATGAGGTAAAACATAGGAAGTCACGAAGAAACAGATTGAATGATGCAGTGGTGTGGGCGACCTTATAAGACCCATAAGAAATAAAAGACATCTCACTGTGTATAGAATTTAGGCGACACTGACAATAGCGTGAGGTAGAGACACCACAGCCGAAGCAAAAGAGACAAAGGGAAAAGAAATAGATTGCAGAACTTACGGCCGAGGACAGAATAGCAGAAATATCTTGTCAAATAAACTAAGATCAAAGATATAGAAAATGGTGAGGTCCACATTGGGTGAGGGAGTGAGAGAAGACGCACGGAAAAATACCAAGGAGAGCGGAGGGAAAAATTTTTGAAGCGAACGATAAGTAAAGAAAATGGGGGAAGTTGTTTGTTGGCAATATTTTGCCTTCAACAATGCACGTCAGCTGGTGGGTCGGTCTGCTGGGGGTAAAGAGACGAGGGATTGGCCGGCGTCGGGGCTGTGTGAGGACCTTGGTCATGGTAGAGGCAGAACAAGGTGGTGGCGAAGTAGAGAACGAGGAAGAAAGAGTAACTTAAGGAAAGGAGGTGCTGTGGGGAAAACTGCATAGAAGAGTGGAAAGAAAAGAAGAGGATGGTAACTGAGGGGGGAAGGCAATAGATGGCAAGGATAAGGAGAGAGAAAAGGATCAAGAAGAAAGACACGGGTGAAGAAAGAGATAGAGGCATCAGAGAGAGAGAGAGAGAGAGAGAGAGAGAGAGAGAGAGAGAGAGAGAGAGAGAGAGAGAGAGAGAGAATATCACGAAGAGACAAAAGGCATTGTGGTAATTTCTCGGAACATCATGGCCAGGGGTTCACGAGTACGCTTTTGAGGTTTAGAGAACAGCAAATAATATTTAGTGAGGCTGAATAGCCAATGACTCTTGCCTCCTTTTGGCTCTGGGTCAATACATCAATAATTCCCTCGGGGCAAGCGTTGCCCTGTTATTAGATTCAGATGAGTCTGTCAGAAACGATTTTCTGCACCCATGAACAAACAGGCAGGTCTCTGAAAAGAGATTAGTTTGCATTGGAGTATATGAAGCAAAGGCATTTTTTTCTTATTTGCTTCCTTCTGTGAAACGTGGAATTAATGAAATCTGGCCGTACAAACCCGGGTACGAGAGCCGTTCTGTTATTGATTTCGGGATATGAAGGAGGTACTGAGAAGTGGGTCGCCTTAGGGGATGGGTAAAAGTCTTCAGTGATGGTGGATTTGACTCAGCCGGTGTTTATCCTTGTTGTGAGTTATATGTATATATATTTTTGAGCTGTATCTGGTATGTATACCCAGGTGATATCAGCATGTATAGAACACACATGATTCTATTTAGTATTTCTTTTTTGTCTTTGTTTTTGATAGTCTCTTTCATGAACGAGAAAGAGACGTGTAGTCACTGTCACCAACAGGTGGCCGCTAAGAGGACCTGCGCCCACCACACGGTGTAGTGCTGGGGGGGACCTGTGGCCACTAAACAGTGTAGTACTGTGAGGACCTGTGGTCACAACACAGCGTAGGGCTTAGGGGGGGATCTGAAACCACCACATAGTGTAATGCTGGGTGGACCTGCGGCCATCGCACAATGCAATGCTAGGAGGACCTACGCCCATCGCACAGCATAGTGCTGGGAGGACCTGCGCCACCACACGATGTAGTGCTGGGAGGACCTGCTGCCATCGCACAGCATAGTGCTGGGAGGACCTGCGCTACCACACGGTGTAGTGCTGGTAGGACCTGCAGCCACCACACAATGTAGTGGTGAGAGGACCTTCACCACACAGTGTCGGTCTGGTTGCCGACCTGGAAAATTGATCATGATATCCCTCGAGGCATCGAACGCTCACCACCGTTCAGAGGATGGTGACTCAGGCCATGGGTCTTGTAGGACATACAGAGGCTGACACCTCCAACCATGGGTCTTGTAGGACATACAGAGGCTGACACCTCCGACCATGGGTCTTGTAGGACATACAGAGGCTGACACCTCCGACCATGGGTCTTGTAGGACATACAGAGGCTGACACCTCCAACCATGGGTCTTGTAGGGCATACAGAGGCTGACACCTCCAACCATGGGTCTTGTAGGACATACAGAGGCTGACACCTCCAACCATGGGTCTTGTAGGACATACAGAGGCTGACACTTCCAACCATGGGTCTTGTAGGACATACAGAGGCTGACACCTCCAACCATGGGTCTTGTAGGACATACAGAGGCTGACACCTCCAACCATGGGTCTTGTAGGACATACAGAGGCTGACACCTCCAACCATGGTCTTGTAGGACATACAGAGGCTGACACCTCCAACCATGGTCTTGTAGGACATACAGAGGCTGACACCTCCAACCATGGGTCTTGTAGGACATACAGAGGCTGACACCTCCAACCATGGGTCTTGTAGGACATACAGAGGCTGACACCTCCAACCATGGGTCTTGTAGGACATACAGAGGCTGACACCTCCAACCATGGTCTTGTAGGACATACAGAGGCTGACACCTCCAACCATGGGTCTTGTAGGACATACAGAGGCTGACACCTCCAACCATGGGTCTTGTAGGACATACAGAGGCTGACACCTCCAACCATGGTCTTGTAGGACATACAGAGGCTGACACCTCCAACCATGGTCTTGTAGGACATACAGAGGCTGACACCTCCAACCATGGGTCTTGTAGGACATACAGAGGCTGACACCTCCAACCATGGGTCTTGTAGGACATACAGAGGCTGACACCTCCAACCATGGGTCTTGTAGGACATACAGAGGCTGACACCTCCAACCATGGGTCTTGTAGGACATACAGAGGCTGACACCTCCAACCATGGGTCTTGTAGGACATACAGAGGCTGACACCTCCAACCATGGGTCTTGTAGGACATACAGAGGCTGACACCTCCAACCATGGGTCTTGTAGGACATACAGAGGCTGACACCTCCAACCATGGTCTTGTAGGACATACAGAGGCTGACACCTCCAACCATGGGTCTTGTAGGACATACAGAGGCTGACACCTCCAACCATGGGTCTTGTAGGACATACAGAGGCTGACACCTCCAACCATGGGTCTTGTAGGACATACAGAGGCTGACACCTCCAACCATGGGTCTTGTAGGACATACAGAGGCTGACACCTCCAACCATGGGTCTTGTAGGACATACAGAGGCTGACACCTCCAACCATGGTCTTGTAGGACATACAGAGGCTGACACCTCCAACCATGGGTCTTGTAGGACATACAGAGGCTGACACCTCCAACCATGGTCTTGTAGGACATACAGAGGCTGACACCTCCAACCATGGTCTTGTAGGACATACAGAGGCTGACACCTCCAACCATGGGTCTTGTAGGACATACAGAGGCTGACACCTCCAACCATGGGTCTTGTAGGACATACAGAGGCTGACACCTCCAACCATGGGTCTTGTAGGACATACAGAGGCTGACACCTCCAACCATGGGTCTTGTAGGACATACAGAGGCTGACACCTCCAACCATGGGTCTTGTAGGACATACAGAGGCTGACACCTCCAACCATGGGTCTTGTAGGACATACAGAGGCTGACACCTCCAACCATGGGTCTTGTAGGACATACAGAGGCTGACACCTCCAACCATGGGTCTTGTAGGACATACAGAGGCTGACACCTCCAACCATGGTCTTGTAGGACATACAGAGGCTGACACCTCCAACCATGGTCTTGTAGGACATACAGAGGCTGACACCTCCAACCATGGGTCTTGTAGGACATACAGAGGCTGACACCTCCAACCATGGGTCTTGTAGGACATACAGAGGCTGACACCTCCAACCATGGGTCTTGTAGGACATACAGAGGCTGACACCTCCAACCATGGGTCTTGTAGGACATACAGAGGCTGACACCTCCAACCATGGGTCTTGTAGGACATACAGAGGCTGACACCTCCAACCATGGTCTTGTAGGACATACAGAGGCTGACACCTCCAACCATGGTCTTGTAGGACATACAGAGGCTGACACCTCCAACCATGGGTCTTGTAGGACATACAGAGGCTGACACCTCCAACCATGGATCTTGGAGAACCTTCCAGAGGTTATTGGCACATCCAGTTCTGGATCTTGAAGAAATCACATCAACGGGCCACTTCAAACTTACGAATGGATAACTTCACAACCAACTCCAACCTCCCTTGTGGCCAAATAAGCTGATAGAATCATTTTCTCTAGTCGGTCTAATTAAACCATATTCGTCACTGATATGTTGCCGCCCTGTTAGGCTAATTAGGAGGTGATGAAGCCCGTCTACTCAGCTCACACGCCTATCGCCCCCATAATAACTGCATCGTCCTCAGCGCGCCGGAAACACAGACGAATCAGGTTGGGGGGGTCGGTCTCTCTCTAATTGGATCCGAACCTACCTGCTCTGCTCTACTCTATCTGTACCTCAGGATCTTATTCCGTCGATGTAATTAGTTCTGATTCTCTCTTTTTTTTTTCAGAAGCGATTGATTACGAATTACACTGATGATTGTCAATTACAGAGTCTAACTACCACCATCTGATGGGGTTAGTGATATCTGTGTAGGGAAGCAGCACTTTCAGTGGCTGTCAAATTGCCACTCCTTTGGCCCAGGGAAATGTTATATCTCTCCTCCTAACACACACACACACACACACACACACACACACACACACACACACACACCACACACACACACACACAACACACACACACACAACACACACACACACAACACACACACACACACAACACACACACACACAACACACACACACACAACACACACACACACAACACACACACACACAACACACACACACACAACACACACACACACACACACACACAACACACACACACACAACACACACACACACACACACACCACACACACACACACACACACACCACACACACACACACAACACACACACACACACACCACACACACACACACCACACACACACACACACACACAACACTCACACACACACCACAATACACATAACATCCGCACACATCCCATGGCACACATAAAACCCGTACATACTCCCCATGGTACACAGCGACTTTGTGTTAAAGAGAAATGCCTGTTCAGACCAGACTTATGTACATACGTTCTCTCTCTCTCTCTCTCTCTCTCTCTCTCTCTCTCTCTCTCTCTCTCTCTCTCTCTCACTCTCTCTCTCTCTCTCTCTCTCTCTCTCTCTCTCTCTCTCTCTCTCTCTCTCTCTCTCTCTCTCTCTCTCTCTCTCTCTCTCGTAGATTACGTATCCCACACCTTCTCTCTCATACCCCTTGCACCACAGATCCTAACACACACAACCTTTCCTCCCTCCTACATACACCTCACAACCTCTCTTCCTACATCCCACAGCGTCTCCTACACAATCCTTCCTTTTCCTCCCACACAACGCACTGACTCCAGCACTATCTCTCTTCTTCCCTCCCACACTACAGTTAACTCCCACACATCCTCTCCTACTCCTCACATAACACACTGACTTCCACGCAACCTATCCTCCCACACCACTACAGTTAAGGGATCATCCTTCTACTCACACCTCATTCATAATACCTATGATAAGTCATCAGAGAGAGCAGCAACCTCGTACCCAGGCTGGGGACTATTTAGTTACAAGCCAAATACATTTTCTCATTCCCTGCAGGAAGTGTGTTGAGGAGCAGTCTTTCCCTTCAGTCATATCCTTCTATACCTGACTGATAATTAGAATATGGTGTCTTAATACCCCATGTTTTAATCTTAGGTTATAACCTTATCAGCACCAATAATGAGATACTGTATATTAGAAAAGATAATGGGAAAATCCATGTTGAAATTTTTGGATAAATCAGAAAGAATATTTGTTTCCATAAATCATTGGTCGTCATACACAAACACTTACTGTGGACATGCAAATTAGGACGTCACTTGCATATCAAAACCCATTTACATATTCATGAGTGCAAGCGAACAACCAGGCAACCGATAACAAGCTCCCAGAGAGAGAGAGAGAGAGACAGACTACTGTCTGAGAGTGAGGGACCCACCCAGACTATTGCAGCAGGAAGGATAACTTGGGAAGAGGTGGAACTGGAGAACACAGTCTTTTCCTAGTTGTTGCTGTGGTAGAACATTTGGTGTTGGCAGAGAGAAGTGAGGAGGGAGGTGGTGGATGTTGGTAGTGAGGAGGGGGAAGATGAAGAGGAGGTGGAGGAGAAGGAGGAGATGGTGTATGTTGGCAGAAGGAGATTATGCATGCAGGTTGAAAGGGGAGAGAGTGAATGTTGGCAGCAGAGGGGAAGTGGTGAATGTTGGCAAGAAAATGCTACGGTGACTGTTGGCAGGTAGGGGAGACGGTGGATGTTAGCAAGGGAAGAGCAGGTCATGGTAGGAAGTAAGGAAGAGGTCAAACGAATGAAGGTGGATGGCAGTGTGACCACTGTATTTTCGAGAGGTCGAGGATGAGGTTGTTGTGTGTACGGAGGTCAGATGTCATTGCGAGATCTGAAGTCAAAGGTCATTGTGGGAGGCCAGGGGTCAAAGGTCATGAGGAGGAAGTCGGAGTTCAGATGTCATGGAGAAAATCAGAAGGTCAAAGAACGTGGAGGGAGGCAGGAGAGGATGGGATGACATAAGATGAAGAGAGAGAGTGGGGATAACCCTGTGTGAAGGTCACCATGAGGTCAAACGTCGGCACACACACACACACACACACACACACACACACACACACACACACACACACACACACACACACGCACACACAGAAATACAGACACAAATTCATTTATACCCACATATATACAAACCATTACTGTCACTTGAAATCTTGAAGATTCGTCTTAAAACTATGCTAACTCACAACAACAAAAAGCAATAGCATTTTCATAATGCAATAGTTATACATAATTGCGTCTTGCCCAAGAGGCAGCCTCGTCTGTCCTCAAAGGTCTCTCTCTCTCTCTCTCTCTCTCTCTCTCTCTCTCTCTCTCTCTCTCTCTCTCTCTCTCTCTCTCTCTCTCTCTCTCTCTCTCTCTCTCTCTCTCTCTCTCTCTCTCTCTCTCTCTCTCTCTCTCTCTCTCTCCCTCCCTCCTACAGAGCGCCAGAGCTCCTCCCTCCGCATCAAAACAATGAAGAGGACAGAAAAAAGACGGAATTGGACTTTTGTGAGTTTCTTTGTAGTGTCACAGCGCTGGAGGAATTCTCTCGAGCTGTCATTGTTTCGTCTTGCAGGAGGGTTGACTCACTCGGTAAAGAAGAAGAAGAAGTTGGATGTTGCTTTGAGGGAGAGACAGTTCTGCCTGCCTTGTCTGTGCTAGATTGCAAGTCATAGCGCCGGTCGTGGACTTGTTGATTCTTTGCCTTTGACGCTCCCTCTGAGGAAATGATTCTTGTGACCGACGTTCTGTTGGCGATGTGTTCCCAGCGATGATGGCGCTGTACAAGGTAAACTTACAGAACAAATGGATAGGGAACGATGTGAATTATGACCCTAGTGAGGACCATGATTCACAGCTCCTCTTGAACTGATGTATGGGAAGATACGTGGTCTTTTGGGGCGAAAGGAAAGAAGCAGGAAAAGAAAATTATCCGATTGTGAAAGACATGAAGAGGGAGGAAAACACAAGGAAAGAAAGCATTAGTGAGTAATGAAGTGGAGAGAAGAATAACCATTATTGGTTTGCTATAAACAAGGGGAACGATCAATTGAACTGAACAGATGTTTGTGTGAAGATGAGAATGAGTGGAAGACAAAAAATAAGGAAGAGAAGGAAGAGGAGGAGGAAGAGGAAGAGGAAAAAAGAGAGAGAAGTAGGAAAGTTGAAGGGGGAAAGAGTGGCCAAAGAACTACAAGCGAAGGAGGCACAAGTTACTGCATGAGATGAAAGAAGTATTGGAGGCCGGAGGAAGCTGAGGTAGTGACCACTTTAGGAGATTAGACGAGAGGCCATCCATTCGTAGTGGCTGTTGTTGTTACCCTGGTCCAGGTGAGTCTGTGGTCCAGGGCAATACTGTGGTACATGGGAGTCTGGTCCAACTGAAAATGGTCAAGGGAAGACTGTAATCCAGTCAAGACTTGTGGTCCAGGTGAATGTAAGGTCCACGGAACGCTTGTGATCTAGGCAAGTTTATTTCTTTTCTCTTTTTTGGCTTAGTTTCGACTGTGGTCGAAGAAGGATAGGGGTCCATGAAGACTGCGCTCCCTTGATATTGATATCTGAAGCGGATTGGAATCTAAATTCTGCAGTCCAGCAAAGATTGTGGTCCAAGGGTATAATTGTACTCCTAGAAAGTGATGGGCCAGAGATAACAGTGAACCTGTTGTGTTCTGACCCAGGAAAAAAAAAAACGAAGGTCATTGGTAGCTTTTTGACCCAGATGAAACATGTTGCCTGAGACAGTTAAAGAGATCTTTCCCTAATTAGGCCATCATGAAATGAGTGGTAATGGTCTGGCCGCTACGAATGAAATCTCCTATAATTTGCATATTGGCGAGAGCTCATTATACATCCACGACACGATCTGCCGTACCAAATTTCTGATTTGCCTCATCCTTATCTGGGAATTGTTTTGAAATGTTCATCCCAAGTGGGTGACGAAGTACATGAGCTTCTAAACGGAGTTGAGAGACGAAGACAATCTCACCATTATCTACATTTCCTTCGCCTGTCGTAGAAAATCATCTCTTGTGTTACGTGCGTCGGTGTGGGCTCGAGACGTGGTCTACAATGGCCTCGTTCTGTCCGTTTGTCTTAGACTGTTAGTTAATTAGTGGAATGTGGCAAGTGAAGCAGCGTCCTGGTTCACTGATTTAATTAAGTGTCAGTGCAGGGACAGACAGATTGTTTGTTAATGTTAATGACAAAGGAGTTAAGGAGACTTTCATGACAAGGGTGGGGGAGACATGATGGTTGAAACCGGAACAATTATGTGTTTTGTAGAAAAGATAATCTAACAATACTAATGAAGCCATTTGTGTGTGTGTGTGTGTGTGTGTGTGTGTGTGTGTGTGTGTGTGTGTGTGTGTGTGTGTGTGAGTGTGTGTGTGTGGGTGTGTTTGTGTGTACGTACCTATTTCGAATTACATATTTTCCAATTGCCTACTTGTGATGTGATCCGTGTGGGTTTACATTGTGTCAAGCATTGTATGTGAAATGGAGAGATGACGGTTTGTTTGTGAGGTGCAACACAGCAGACGAAGTGTCTCGGTGAGGCAGAGAGAATAGACAACAGATACCTGGGCAATAGGAGTGACTCTTGACAGCCACTAAAATGCTAGCATCTCTGCGATACCCTGCGCGGGTGGTACTGGTGATACACCTTCTGTTCGGTGGCTGCCTACCATCTTCCACCGAGAGAGAGAGAGAGAGAGAGAGAGAGAGAGAGAGAGAGAGAGAGAGAGAGAGAGAGAGAGAGAGAGAGAGAGAGAGAGAGAGAGAGAGAGAGAGAGAGAGAGAGAGAAGGAGTGGAAATGGCGAGAAAATATATTGCCTCAACATCTGTCTTATCAAGACTCACTACGGGGCAAAATATTGGCTCATTATTCCTCTGATTACATAGACCTTGGGCCAGGAATTGAAGCCGTCCGCTTCTCCATTTTGGGTATTTTGGGGGGAAACTTTCTTGGCGGGAGACAGATAGACAGACAAATAGACAGAGAGAAAAAAAGACAAACAGACAGACAGACAGAGAGCATTTGCTTTTTTGAGAATTCACGAACGGATATTGCCCAAAGGCAGGGTTTAACGTGGAGCGCTCACCGCAAGTAAGATCTAGAGCTTACGAAGAAAGGGGTCGTGTGGTGAGCTACCTTTTATGAGAGAGAGAGAGAGAGAGAGAGAGAGAGAGAGAGAGAGAGAGAGAGAGAGAGAGAGAGAGAGAGAGAGAGAGAGAGAGAGAGAGAGAGAGAGAGAGAGAGAGAGAGAGAGAGACTAGGGAGAGATTGCTTTGGTCCTTCCCACGGACACCGAGCAGACTGTCGTAAGAGACATCAGCATCCCACGACAATACCAGCATCAGCCAGGGGAAACATGAAAGAATTTCTACCTAGACGAAGATGCCTTTGACCACGCGTCTCCCATAGACACTACGACTGTGCTATAGAAGGCTGTCGAGCAAGAGGTTAGAGGACGATAATAATACGTACCCTTATCATTGCATCCAAGGAATTTATTCTCAATTAGCCCCTATGGACCATTTTCGACCAGAGGCCACTCAAGACTTTAACCAAATCCTTAACATTGTTCATATATCTCTTCGCGTATCATCTCTCCCCCATCTTTTAGCCTCACTGCTCCACTAGGTCTGTGGGAAGAACTGCTGTGGGAGAGGAAGAGAGAAGACTTCAACATATTGGTTCTCTTACACGTAGCTGTGTGGGGTTCCACGTAGCTGTGTGGGGCCCGCCTCTCTCTCTCTCTCTCTCTCTCTCTCTCTCTCTCTCTCTCTCTCTCTCTCTCTCTCTCTCTCTCTCTCTCTCTCTCTCTCTCAACCCTTACCTCTGAGGCCCTTATCTCGGTTCCCCGTATCGTCGTGAACGCCCTTTAGGATCCGACCAAGATACCACCACCTCCATGTCCCCGTCTCCTCGCATGAAGCCTTATTAGTCATGCTCATTAACTATTACTGAACAGAGGTTTGCCACGTCGTCTCGTGCCTCACCCTTGTCGCCCCAGGAGAGGACAACAGGCATTGGGTGATCAGTGTGAGTGGTAAGGACGACTGAGTATCGATTGATCAGTATGAGTGATGAGGAAGACAGTAATTGATTAATGAATCTGTGTGATCAGGATGACAAGTAATGACTAATTGAGCATTTATGTGATGAGAACGACAAATATTCATTGATCGTTGTGATTAATGAGAGCCACGGCTATTAATCGATCAGTGGGAGTGATGAGGAGGGAGTAATTAGACAATGTCACTATATATATATATATATATATATATATATATATATATATATATATATATATATATATTGCTAGAGATCACAGTGGTGTGCGTGATCTAGTATATGCAAAAAACACAAGGAAAATAAAACACGATAAATTCCCAAGTGCACTTTCATGTAATGATCACATCGTAAGGGGAGATACAAGAATGAGATAGAAGACGTAGAAGAGTGAGTTAATATACAAGGACGGAGCTAAGACGCCATTGGTAAACAAGCGTTACCTGATGGTGGTGTTCGGGTCTGGCGATGTTCGTGTCTGGCATCATGCCTGTCATAACGTTTTATTATGTGCACAGGAAAGGGAACTATCATAGGCAGAATTGTAAACAGCTTCCCTTCCTGTGAAATATCCTGAGGATGTTCAACCATTAGTTAAGTGCTATGTGCTTATCTCCAGGGGAGCAATTAACATGGACACACACACACACACACACAGGTAGGAAACAGCGAGGCTTCTTATGGATTTTGCAACAACTAGATAGAAGCTATCGTTTATCTACGATGAAGCAACTAACATAAATACGTAGAGAAAAAGTTTGAAGCATACTGGAGATGTTAAACTATTCAGTTAAAAGCTATGTATTTAGCGACAAGGAAATGAATGACTAATACGTACACACAGTCATAAATGCTACATGAGTCTCTATAAGGGAGAGGCCATCTAACATAGACACACACACACACACAAACACATGGAGAAAATGGTGAAGCATCATGAGTATGCTCAACCGCTAGTTAAACACCATTTGTTCACAAGACACAGCAACGAGTAGCTGATGCATTTACTGGCGAGAGAGAGAGAGAGAGAGAGAGAGAGAGAGAGAGAGAGAGAGAGAGAGAGAGAGAGAGAGAGAGAGAGAGAGAGAGAGGAAAACAAAATGGCAACACTCCCTCAACACGACCTCCTAACGTCAGAGGCAAGTTAAAGGGGACCTCCAGCAAGCATAAATAGCCTCTCCTTATTGTCGACACTCCTACCTTGCAAAAGCTTAAACACAACCTTACAAGTGATTAGAACAAGTGATTGCCGCTGGGTGCATCAAATGAATCCACTGCAATAGTATATGAATAAAGGCATATGAAAATCAGTCACTTGATAGGCCATGCAATAATTAGTTTCAAGTGAATAACACAGGAAGGTTAAGTTCACTTCACCACTTAAGTACGACGAAGCATTCTTATGTGTCTGGCTCCATCGCCTCTAGCTTGGAGGGAGGGAACCACCCACCCACTTCGACAAACGATCGTTCCGGAAACGAGCCATTGAAAACCTGACAGAGGAAATCAGGTAAGTGCTCTAATCAGGACCTCCAGGTTAAGTTAATCACCAAAGTACCCCTGAATACCTACGCCACAGTCGACGAGGTACAGAACGCTATCCTCGCCTGAACAATTATTGAAGGGGGAGGAACCCCTTGCCAATGTGGCCTATCGAAATTAATTCGTGAGTTCCCTGTTGCTTCCACTACACTGCAGGAGCGATGAAACTCAGCGAAGCCTGAGGGTTTGATATGCAGCTGCGACCGTCGAACCAAGAGATCGTCAAGGTACGACCTGTAGACGGATGCTGTAGAGGGAGGATGATATCGTTGTAGTCCAAGACGCTGTAGATAGGTACCCGATTTTTGGATCATGTGCAGCAGACGTGGCGCTGAGAAGTCAACGCCTGACTTACCTGGATGTTCTGCGTTGAGGCAAGACTGGATCACATTCTCACCGCTGAGAGGCCAGGCGTTATAGAACGTTGATGCTGATGTAGCTTGTAGGTGTTGCGTTGCTGTGTTGATGGATGCTGAAGCGCAAGACGCTGGAGTGCTCACGACAACGCTTGCGGAAGATGAGTGCTTACGCAACGGTGATTTAACGTACTAATAGTGGTCACAGAGATTTGCAATGAGGTGATCATAGAGAACATGGTGTTGCAGGGTTGCATACATGAGCCAGAGGCAAGCTGCTTGATACAGAAGCCCTGGGTAATGGTATACTTGCCTCTCACCTAACGAAACAGTGGCTTCGTTACTTGTTATCACTGAGTTTCCAGACTTTCAAAACATTGACAAGTCTGCTCCTGACTAGTATGCACACGTTCATCCTGCAAAATACAAAATTATATTCCCAGTATGGTCTAGTAGCACCAAGAGGATAACCGGAAGAGTTAAGAATGTTTTATAATTATGATATCAAGCACTCACACGCATGCACACCTATGTGTTAATATGTACATGAAGGTATATGACAATTCGAGAAGCTAGTGATGAAGATAAGTATCAAACCCATCCACATTTACAGTAAAGTTGACATACAGAAGACAGGAAATTCCGATTTACTGCTTGACTCATAACACGTGTTCCTTGCGAAATGCGCGTGTAGCGTGTTTTATATAACGTTCGTTCGTAAATATCTGTCACCGAAGCAAGAGGTAATAATCATCACTAAACACGCGACAAATAATAATGGTGATAATAATGATAATGATGATGATAATAATAGTGATAATGATAATCATTATTGTTATCATTATTGTTATTTTTATCATTATTAACCCCAAACATATTTGCTCTCCCTAAGGACAGATATCTGCGTCCAAATGTCTGTAGGTATTTGTACGTGTTCGTCCGTGTGTGTGTGCGTGTGTGTGTGTGTGTGTGTGTGTGTGTGTTGGTGTGGACGTGTCAGGGCATGACAGCCCACCCCCCCCCCCCCCCCTGACAATCATTACTCCACCTGATGCCAACAGGAAATTTGCATATCCATCCAAGTGTTGTATTTGGGGAAATCTGTCAGAAAAAAAAAAGGGTACAGTGAAATATTTATATAAAACAGGCCGTTTACCAATCATATTTAGCCTCATTACCATATGAGCACATCAGGGATCTACCGACCATGGCAGTACTGTAGTTGAAAATACATTTACTTATTTTGTATAATTTTGTACATTTCGTATATTTCTCTTTAAACCTACAAAGGTTATCATTATCATCAATATGATAATTGTAAGAACTTTGAACCCTCTTAGGATCAACACATTCTTGATACCTATCCTTCTATATGTCTAGACTAAATTAATGCTACTTTCATTGCTCTTCCAAAGGTTTTCTTTCATTTTTTTTACTTGTTTCCCCATAGTTTTTGCGCATTCTCTCAGCTCCTTGCCAGCTTGGTAGGTCTTCATACTTGTCTACGCGAACGATAGGCATATTCGAAGTGTTCACCACTCCTTTCAGCCATATCTATAGCTTATTTTTTCCATCGTACATGGCTGAATATCCAGTGCAAGGTATATTTCCTCACCGATCTTCCTCCTTGACGAAGTAGAAATCCTTATTCCATCCAGTTGTATCTGAGGCCATTCTTGAGCCCCGGGCTGTTATATATCACTTGTTTTAAACTCTGCTGCTTTCAACATTCTCTCTGCGCCAGTCGAACAGAGGGTTAATGAGAAATGGGTTAAGAGAGTATTGGTAAACTTCAGGGAGAATAAGAATATGCTTTGGTAGTAGTTGAATGGCTCAAAGAGAACAAAGACAACAAGGAAAAGAGATGGGGATGTGGTAACATGCGGAGCAGAGGTGAAAAAGAGATGGAGCGATAAATTTTAAAGGACTGAAGGCAGATGGTGGGTGTTTGAGACAATGTGATTTGTGGAATGAGAAAGTCGTGGCAAATGGTTTGGTGAAATGAGGGGAAGTGGTAAAAACCTTTCGGAAGATGAAGTGGGGACAAAGCTTCAGGATTGGATCGAACTGCAGTTAAGGTTTTCAAGAAACGGGTTGACATTGTCACTAAATGGTTAGTCAGGATCTTCACTGCAACTATGGCTCAAGGTGAGGAGCCCCAGGACTGGCAGAAAGCCTGTATAGTGCTATTAGATCGAAGTAAAGGAACATAAGTTAATGCTCGAATTACAGATGTATACGTCTTCTGAGGGGAATGTGTTCATCAATATTCTGCTATTCGAAGTAGTGCATCCTTGAAGCCTTGGAGGTTCCTGGAAAGAGCCCTAGTATGATTACATATAAAGTGAATGATATATATATATATATATATATATATATATATATATATATATATATATATATATATATATATATATATATATATATATATATATATATATATATATATATTTATATATATATATATATATATATATATATATATATATATATATATATATATATATATATATATATATATATATATATATATATATATATATATATATATATATATATATATATATATATATATGATGTTTACGTAAGGATACCCATCCACACTTTCCAAACAAGATCACACAAATTCCCAAAGAAAGATAAGGTATGGCAGAGTCTGGTCTGGATGACCCCTGAGTTCTGTGGACGTCACTTTTACTGCTGATTCCAGGAGAAATTCCAGCCCAGAACTTGTTAAACTTCTCTTTACACCAGAGGCAAGTTCCCTTACATGATCCTCTTTTCTTCTTCTTCTTCTTCTTCTGTTTCTTCGCCTTGAGATCCACTCTTCCTTGTGATACTATTGCCAGAATTTCTGGTGGTGATCTGGTGTGTGGAGTTCCTTCTGCTGGAATTCCCTTATGATATAGGTGCGTGAGAAAGTTACCGGATGTGGAAGAGTGCGTGAGAGAAAGTTAAGGGAGTTGAAAGAGTGCGTGGGAAGTTAGTGGAACGGTGATGAACACGCGGAAAAAGTGCGTTGGGAAAAGTCAGCGAAATGGGAGGAAGAACCAGTGCCAAAGTGTGTGAGGAAGTTTGAGAATGGGAAGGAGTGTATGTAAGAGAGCGTGAAGAGAAAAAGATTGAAGGATGTGAAAATTGATGTGCAAAAGTGCGTGTTGGCTGAACAGACAACACACAAAGGCCCGCAGGGCCTCTGATTTTCATAAGAAGAATTGAACGCAGATGTATGTTCGCGAACGCAGGAACAAAACACCTGCTCAAGAATTTGTTTCCGTCGAGGGTACTAAAAGCTTCCCAATGCCTTAGTTAAAGTGGATACAATGCTCCTCTCACGGACCTAATGCGTAACGCAAGAGATGACTTTCGGGAACCAGAGACGAAGAGAGAGAGAGAGAGAGAGAGAGAGAGAGAGAGAGAGAGAGAGAGAGAGAGAGAGAGAGAGAGAGAGAGAGAGAGAGAGAGAGAGAGAGAGATTAGAAATCCATCTCTCCCCATCCAGTATCATCATCTTTTAAAAGGAAGAACGTAAAGAGGGAAACAAGATAAGTCATCTAATCCCAAAGCTATCATCTATGAGCTCGAATAAAGACGAAAATAAAGTACTGGCGATCTTTTTAAGTAATCAGCAAGATTTTACTTTAAGTGACACAGGGACAAGGTACGTTGATCTTGTTGTTGGACGACGGAAGTAAACTTTCCCAGTAAACCCGGAGCACAACAGGGTACCACTGCTACACGAGGGGAGGTATAATACTAGGGTGAACTACCGCTGCTCCACGCCAGCAGCAACTACTGCTGCCCCCTATCACCGGCCACCGGCACCAAGCTCGGGACAATCACCCGTTGTTGACACAACCCGGGACGAGGATCGCCAGCAAACATTTGCTTGAACGAAGAGAAATTCGAGCGACGTCGCGACGTATTTAGTGTGGAATTAGCGCTGAGCAGTGCTTCTTCCATGGCCCTCTGGTCTCACTCCCATATCCTCGCTTGTATTGTGAGTCTCTTTTCGTCTCTGTGTTAACTGTTATTTCTATAGAGCAATAGACTCGACTCCTGGTAATGAAGCATGTCTCTCGCTGATGACCCCAGCCGAGGTGTTGGGCCAGCCTTACTCCTGCTGTTCGCTGATACTGAGAAGCTCCCTTGTGGAGGTGCTGGACCAATGTGTGGCCTTTACTGCTTGTCTCTGTATATCCACTAAGGTGTGTGTGTGTGTGTGTGTGTGTGTGTCTCACAGCACTGCTAACACCACTGGTGTATGCACCTCATGGCCATTGCAGTGTGTGTGTGTGTGTGTGTGTGTGTGTGTGTGTGTCACAGCACTGCTAACACCACTGGTGTATGCACCTCATGGCCATTGCAGTGTGTGTGTGTGTGTGTGTGTGTGTGTGTGTGTCACAGCACTGCTAACACCACTGGTGTATGCACATCATGGCCATTGCAGTGTGTGTGTGAATGACAGAGTGTGTCTGTGTGATTTAGACTAACGTGTAATGTGAATGATAAAGTGTAAATGATAAAGGCTATTATATCTCCCGGGTGTTACGAGAGCTAGAGTGTCGATCGATACCATGGATATCATTTTAGCTGACCCTTTATACTCTTTCTATATATATTTATATTTTACACAAAAGATGGTTACCATAATGAGCATGTGTTTAAGACCATTCTGCTGGGGTTTAATGAGTGGATAATCGACAACAAAAATGAGATTATGTCCTTCCTACCGCTTAGGTAATTCATGATATTTCAATGCTTATGTTTGAACATAGGGTAATTATTATGACCCTGGGTAGTGAGGACGGAGGGTTTGTGTGTGGGGGGGGGGGAAGCTGTGGCATAACTTGTGATACATTTTTTTAAAAGCAACTGTTGCCTGACACACACCCTGGTTGTGGCGTCTCATGATCGCTTCATTATAAAGGAAAAATGTATAGCAACTCAGTGGACAATATTCAGAGTGAGTCTCTTCGTCGAAAAGTTTATTCACGTCACGTTAAGGACGTATTGGACAGACTCGTCTAACAGGCCAGCTCATCCGTGTTGTATGGGAGTTGCTGTCGACGTTGGCTGATGAGGACTGGCTACTGACGTAGTGCTGCTGACGTAGGTTGCTGACGTATGCTGCAGACGTAAGCTGCTGACGTAGGCTGCTGATGTAGACTACTAACGCTGGCTGCTGACGTAGGCTACTGAAACTCGTTGCTGAAGCTGGCTCCTTCCTCGTGCACTATAAGTTTCTGATCATGAAAGTTTCTGTTCCTCGTCTTTCAGAAATGAAAAGATCTTTCCACTCCAGCATTTTTGATTGGATCTCTCGGCTCAAATAAGAAACTGTGTCCAGACTTGACTCTTAAGGAACCCTTTCCAAGTCTGTTATATGACGATTCAGTTTACCGCGATAAAAGTATGTGAAATATCATATGATGAAAGAGTATTTCGCTCCTCCATTTTCACTGTCTCACAAACTTTTCTAAAGACTTTGTGAAACGGAGGCAGAGTTTGAGGTTTGGATATTCACATGACATTCAATTGCTGTGCTAAGTATCAAAAGTCATGAATATAAACCATAACATTATTGTAAGTAATATCAAGTGGAACAAGAGTGAATATATTATACACCATCCTCATCATGCAACATAAGTGTGAACATCTACTGCGAAAAAAGGACTCTTCTCATACTCAACATGAAGCGGGAACATACATTGCAACATCCTAACCATAGGTGATGTTCAGTGTAAACATTCACCGTAAAATCCTCATATGTAGCAGTTACACACATCGAGTATGACCGTATACCATCACTCGTCTTCATCATATCCAGAAGTGTCCAATTGGGCTCAAGATATCCTGATTTTGACCAAGACACAAATGATTTTCATCTTGAGCAGATTTCCACCTGCATTGGAGCTGCTACCTCAACAGTCTCACCCTAAGATGCGACGTCAGTCAAATCTTGTTGACATAAACCAGCTGATTCATTTTTCAACCACCTGCCTCGATGGCCAGTGTTGGTGGCATCATAACCTTGCGTCTTATCATTAATGTAATTCCCTTGTGAAACGTGGTGCTCTATCTTTATAATCTCTGCCCTGAGAAGAGAGAAAAGGAGGAGAGATTCTACCTCAAACAAATGAGGAGTCGAGTTTCACCCAAGACGAAAGTTAAAAGCAGATCCAAGTCTCCATGTGACATCGAAATGAGCTGAGGAGGATCGAACTCTTATACTGACCCGAAACATACACGGTCTCGTATAATCTATACCAACAGTTGGTGGGAACTGCAGGTCAGACTCAACCATTAAGGAGGAATTCTATGGAACAAGAGAGAACGGAAAATGCACCATGTCTATAACATCGATATCAATAAATGATGCAGAACGTAGTCATTAAGTGATTTTGTTTTTCTTGTCACATTTTCTAAACTCACATATCTTCAGCATCACAGCCATTACCCATGCGTAACTACGCTACATGCAGCGACAATACGCCACAAGTCACCAGTCCTCATTAGCGCATTCTTGTATAATACCCACAAACATTCACATAACATTTAGATCATCCTCTCTTTCCTCAGCTATACTCAAACATTCTCAAGCTTTTACGACGCAACTTATACTTTCGCTGCAAAATGTTGTTTCCTAACTTCAGCGCTTCACTTCACTCAAACTGTTCTTGCCGATCCATCGAGAACTCCACAAACTGTTCGACAAACTTGTTAAGTCCGCACTTGAGTCTTGCTAACCATTACTTCACTTCTTATTGCAAACTTGGACCCTTTTGTTGCACAGTTGCCCAAGTTTACTGTCACTTGCCCACAGCTGGTCTTCCCGACTGAGGTGGTGGTCGTATTTTGAGAACAAATCTTCCTTGATATCAACAATACGGTCATTTACTTGATGAATTTGACATGACGTGTCTTGCTCCATCCAAGCCTTTGTTTATCGGACGTGTCTTGGCTTACAGCACGTGTTACTGGATGACCAGGACCTAATAACACCATTAGCGAATGGCTGATCTGAAGACATGGTTAACTGTTGACCGCTTGACGAACCAATCAAACTCCAGCTTACGAAAAGTCAACTGACAAACATTTCTTTATAGCATTTAGTACCATCGGTGCTTGCAGGCGTATTCCAAAGGTACAAGCAATCTATTACTCAACTGGTAGCTCCCCAGATGGAGTCACTGTCCCAGCGAGCAACGCTCAGCGTACCCTCACATCTCGAGCAAAAGACAGACGAACTCTTGAGTCTTGAACATCACCAGACCAAACACTCTCGTCTTCCCAGCACCGCTTACTGATCTCTCTCTCTTAACCATCACAACTCATCCGACGCTCAGATCCTAGCGAGACTCAATTCACCTCGAAGATTGACGTCACTATCTAACCAGCTTCCAACCCGATTTCAACTCCTCACTTTACTCCACCAACCCGCCTGCGCACAGTAGCATGGTAGCTTGCAGCTTTTTCCGTTTTATAGCACGGTGCCGAGTGACTGTACGTCAGATCTCATATAGTAAAGTATTTCAGTAATGGCGAAAGATATAGACAAAGACAGACAGACAGACAGAAAGAAAGACAGGCAAACAGACACACTTACCAAAGGACATGCAAACAAGAGAATGAATCACATTCAGTAACAGATAAAAAAAAATAATATTCATAAAACCATGAATGAAAGTTGTGAAAACATGAGTGACTGTTAAGACATGAATGAGAGTAGCCGAAGACATGAATAACTGTAGCTAAAGACATGCATGACGGTCATATAGGGCATGAATGACAAGTCATAAAGAAGTAAGTGACAGCCGTAAAGATATGAATGACAGTCCTAGAGACATGAACGAGTCATAACGATAAGCAAACAGACATGAAGTGAAGTCAAAAGACAAATGAACAGAGAGAAATACAGACAGAATGGTGTACATGGACATACACCCCCAAAAAAGGGAATCCTCTCTCATTACCCAGCAATATTTACCACAGCACCAAGTGTAGAGGATCGACATACGCTTCCAATACCACCTGGTTGTGTTTACATCCTGCTGTGACTCTACGCCAGTCCCTTGTCACTACAATACCCTTCCATCCACCATACTATACGTCATTACGTCTTCTTTCACAATACTGTCACCGTCCACTGCACCATCAGTAAAAAGTAAAAAAAACATTATCCTTTGATGCACTTTGTCGTTTCATTGTCGCCCTCTACACCTAGTAACTACACTATTGTTCACAGTACATTATTCATACATTGCACAAGCAACCACAACCTGTCATAATAGTGCTACCTTTACACTACAACCTATTGCAACACCTTGCGTCACAGTACTACACTCTACACCAACCCTACACAATGCCCTTGGTCACTGCACACAGGTTACAAACATCATCTTGCTCCTCTCATATATTCTGGGCCACCAAGAGCTGACACGGTCCCTAGAGAAGTGTTTGCATATATAGCCTGCCAAGATCCTTTAGTATAGGGTTAGAAAGTGTATATAACCTACCAAGATCCTTTAGTATAGGTTTGGAAAGTGTATATAGCCTACCAAGATCCTTTAGTATAGGGTTGGAAAGTGTATATAACCTACCAAGATCCTTTAGTATAGGCTTGCAAAGTGTATATAACCTACAAAGATCCTTTAGTATAGGCTTGCAAAGTGAATGTCAATGTAACAGGAAAAAAAAAGACAACAAACAATAATTTCTAAAAGATTGATGTACATTACTTACATTTTCTCTTATTAGAACAGTTATCTTATCGACGTTTTTAGATTCGATCTTCTCTCTTCTGGAATTCCCCAGAGACCCGAGGACCATTCCCCTAGAGGCCCAAGACCCGGTCCCCCATTGGCCCGAGACCTAGTCTCCACAGGGACCACAAGACCCAGGGATCTTGCCCCGTTGCCTCCAGCCTCTCAGCGGACCTGCCTGCGTTGCCCACCACAACATTGCTACTTCGAAGGGACACAAAGCTGATGAGCCAACATAAACAACCCAGTCTTCCTGGGCTGCTAATACCGTCATCTAACACGTAGATTTGACTAAATACCTTCTCGAGACACGAGGACATCATAGTGGTATACAACACCAAGTAGTATACATAATACAAGAGCATACACTCCAAGCAGTTAAGCTATACATTAAGCTTAAGTGTGAGTGAGACGTAAAGATATTCTTAGAGTGGTAGTGGTGGTGGGGGAGGGAAATTTTGAGCCACTGAATAATATATGAATAATGTATGAAACTGCAAATGAGGAGAAGATATTTTACTACTGGTTAATACCGTGATGACAACAGCGCCACAGACAGCAGCAGGGGTAGCGAGGAAGGAAGATAGCTGAGGCAAAGTGGGGCAAATGATGGCA
The DNA here is from genome assembly GCF_036320965.1 of Panulirus ornatus. Taxonomy (NCBI): domain Eukaryota; kingdom Metazoa; phylum Arthropoda; class Malacostraca; order Decapoda; family Palinuridae; genus Panulirus; species Panulirus ornatus. Next base: position 12,693,941 of record NC_092282.1, read on the forward strand.
CTCGTTGGCTTAAGGCTGAGTGAGGCGAGTGAAGCCAGAGGGGGAGGATGAGAAGGAGAGGAGTGAGGGAGAAGGAGAGAGAGGAGGGAGAGAGAAGGAGAGTGAGCAGGAGAGGGGGATACCTTCAAGATGATGCTGTGTCCTGTATATTAACTTGCCAAAATATGAAAAGAGAGAGAGAGGAATGACTGAGTTCCCCTCCTCTCTCTCTCTCTCTCTCTCTCTCTCTCTCTCTCTCTCTCTCTCTCTCTCTCTCTCTCTCTCTCTCTCTGAAGTGAATAGTATGACGTCTATTCAGAAATGGTGAATTAAACATTTCGAGGAAATCTTGATTCTCAAGAAATTCTCAAATTTCTGGCGTAGATCGAGCACACACACACACACACACACACACACACACACACACACACACACACACACACACACACACACACACACACACACACACACACACTGTAGGCACAGTAATACCTACTTAGTATTTTAATCAACTTTTTCCTCTGCATACAGAGCGAAAATTATTTATATGAAAAGATTTGCATATATACACAAGACTTGGGGAGAGGCCAACATCCAGTACTTGGATTATGGTCAGTTAGGTTAATAAGGAAAATTCAGACTTTTTTTATACTTCAATTTTTCCCTAAAATATCCTCTATCGAATTTTTAAGAGAACACTCTAACGGTTCCTTCATAAATCTTTCGTATTCTATTTACGATAGCGTCCACTTCCAGCCGAACACATTATAGAACTACGAATATCAATTGAATTCTTTATCATCCTTCAATCTTCTGCTTACACAGTCTATTACACACATACCAGACCTCCCTGACGGGTGTAATCTGTAAGGGACTGGAAAAGATAATCAGGAAGGAAACGAATGAATTCTTGCAAAGGAGAGATTACCTGAGTGAAAGACATTATGTATGGTTCCAGGGAAGGGAAGACGTGTATATAAAGGCACATCTTACGCCTCTATGAAGAGAGTTAGCTCTGTCTTAGAAAAATAGAGACGCCTGGTTGGGTTGTTTATGCATAGAGTGAAAGGGAAAGCATTTGACACTCTCCCATGGGAGGAAATATGAAGCTGCATCCCTAAGTAGGACTAAGGGGAAGAGTACTTCGAATGATACAAAGGATTATCTTTGTGAAAGAGGGATAAAATAACTCATGTCAAATGAGCCTTCTCGACATTGGTTTGGTAGGGGTGGCAATAGAGTGCCACAGGATTCTGTTATTTACTAATCTATGTGAATTATTTGCCAGAGGGTCTGAACTCCTACTTGAATATGGCTGCAGATGACCCAAAAGCCATGAGTTAAGTGGAAAGTGAGGAGGGTTGTACCAGCTTTTAGGGTGGGGGGGACCTAAATAGATTCCAGAGTTGGTGTGATACATGGCTGATGAAATTCAATTGGAGTGTATATGTGTAAAGTGAGGATGATGTGTCACAATGAAAGAAAGAAGGAGGTCTCAGTATGAGATGATCAGGCGGGAAATAATCCAAAGGAATCTGTATGTTAAAGACTGGCCAATCAATGCCGCCCCTGACCATCACCTGGGTTCCACCTCAGGCGACTGATTGATTAAGGAGACGAACTGTCTACTGGCAAATATTTTGAATTGCATTCCAGAGTTTATAGATACGAAAATATATAGTAAGTTTCTCATGCCATACATGAATAAAACTAATAATAATGATAACTATGATGATAGTTATGACCATAATAACTATTATTGGGATAGTTCTACGACTAAGAATGATAAATCTCCATTCATCAACACCATTCAACTTCCTTTCCACATTCATCTCCCTTTCACGTACGCATGTGACACTTCATTCCACTGCCTTCAACCCCACACATGATGCATGACCAGCCTCCCCACAAACATCACAAACACTGGGCCCCCCATAGACCCCCTTTAACATATCAAGTACCACACCAACACACACCACAACATCACAAACACGGTCTACAGGTAGTGAGGTCTCTCATATCTCTCGCTACATACATCACCTTACACTAGTCCTCATGAATCCCTCACACAACAGGTGATACTACCACCAACACTCCTGCCACCTCATCCCTCTCCAACACACCATCTGCCGTCACCAACACCTCCACAACACAACACCTGACACAAAGTAGCAGTGATAAACCATCTCCAACCATGTCTTCTCCTCTGTACGTTCTGTGGGGGTTCTATCGCGCGAATTAAAGTGTAAAAAAGAATTATTTTCTTAAGTGATGACCAATATTGTGTTGTGGCTGCTGCTCACTTGAGTCACACGTCATGTCTTATTGCCTCCCTTGTTTTCTGCCAAGATTTTGGCACTTAAGCTTCGCGCGGGAGATTTCCCAGAATATAATGGTCCACATATTGCAAGAGATTTGGTCGAAAGCTCAATATATTTCCTTTTTTTTTCTTTCCAGTTTATGAAAACAGTTTAGGCCTTTTCTTTTATATCTGTTATGGACATTTACCTAACGCTCTGCCATCACATCGAATCGTAACATAAATATTTAGCCACTTGTTGCCTTTAAATTAATACTAATAATAAGATGATAATTGTTAGTCTGGATAATTTTTGCGTTTATATCACACTAACGATAAGAAAATTATTGTTAGTCTGGATAATTTGATGTCACACAACTCGTCCAAAAGATAGAGTGCCACGTCCTTTATCAAACACCATACCATGGTCTTTAAGATACAAAAGCAAAGTACATGATAGTCTGTATCATCTCCATTGCCCTGGGGATACGAATGGATTACCATTTAGCTCATAAACACCATAACATGGTCTTTAAGATACAAAAGCAAAATACATGATCGTCTGTATCATCTCCATTGCCCTGGGGATGCGAATGGATTACCATTTAGCTCATAAACACCATAACATGGTCTTTAAGATACAAAAGCACGATACATGATCGTCTGTATCATCTCCATTGCCCTGGGGATGCCAATGGATTATCATTTAGCTCATAAACAGGTGTATATTACCTGGCAGCTGGTGGGAGCTTACTGGGCATCAAAACTTCACCTTTGGGAGTGGAGATTAACTTCCTCTTTACATACCCTGCTCCTTGTCTGTCCTATGACTTTGTGGCTCCTTGCTCTCCAGTAGTATGGACGTGCGTGTAAAATGCCAAGGGTAAAGCCAGTGATATTATCTCTCCTCTATCTCTCATTATGCCACTATAACTCTGTGTATGTTTCTTTTAATCTCAGAGCGAGTACTGACCTGCTGGTGGCATCATCGCTCAACATGTCCCCTGGATTCCACAGGGAGAGGATACAACAAATGTTTTTTTTTTTCTTCTTTTTACATTTTTTCTTTTTTTTTTGCGCCCGTCTAGTTCAGTGTTGTCCAGACAGTACGCAGTCGTCGTGACAAATGGTTCTGTACCCTCGACACAAGAGTTGGTTCTCTCTCTCTCTCTCTCTCTCTCTCTCTGATAAAGGGCCTGAGCAGGATTCTGGACACCCTCTCCTCATTATATGTCAGTCTCTATTAAATCGCGGCGCTACCTCGCTATGACGAGAACCTGCGCGGTAGAAATATATATATATAAATATCTATCTATCTATCTATATATATATATATATATATATATATATATATATATATATATATATATATATATATATATATATATATATATATATATATATATATATATATATATATATTTTTTTTTTTTTTATTATTATACTTTGTCGCTGTCTCCCGCGTTTGCGAGGTAGCGCAAGGAAACAGACGAAAGAAATGGCCCAACCCCCCCCCCATACACATGTATATACATACGTCCACACACGCAAATATACATACCTACACAGCTTCCCATGGTTTACCCCAGACACTTCACATGCCTTGATTCAATCCACTGACAGCACGTCAACCCCGGTATACCACATCGCTCCAATTCACTCTATTCCTTGCCCTCCTTTCACCCTCCTGCATGTTCAGGCCCCGATCACACAAAATCTTTTTCACTCCATCTTTCCACCTCCAATTTGGTCTCCCTCTTCTCCTCGTTCCCTCCACCTCCGACACATATATCCTCTTGGTCAATCTTTCCTCACTCATTCTCTCCATGTGCCCAAACCACTTCAAAACACCCTCTTCTGCTCTCTCAACCAAGCTCTTTTTATTTCCACACATCTCTCTTACCCTTACGTTACTCACTCGATCAAACCACCTCACACCACACATAGTCCTCAAACATCTCATTTCCAGCACATCCATCCTCCTGCGCACAACTCTATCCATAGCCTACGCCTCGCAACCATACAACATTGTTGGAACCACTATTCCTTCAAACATACCCATTTTTGCTTTCCGAGATAATGTTCTCGACCTCCACACATTCTTCAAGAATGTGTGAAGAAGAAGAATATATATATATATATATATATATATATATATATATATATATATATATATATATATATATATATATATATATATATATATATATATATATATATATATATATATATATATATATGACTAATAAATTGATGAAGCTGTGATGGAATTCAACCAGTTTCCATAATGGCTCCAGTGTGACTATGATTTGTCAAGCTTATGTTCTCATTAGGGAGTCTGGCTCACAAACAGTGGTAAGTGAGTTATGCCTAACTGCTAATACTACGTTATGGCGTGTTGTGTAACGCGGGGTTTAACAGGTCGTCGACTGTGTGTATGTGTGATAAATGTTTGTGTGTATATGTCTGTATGTATGATGGAAGGTTTTGTGTCTGTGCGTGTGTGTGTGTGTGTGTGTGTGTGTGTGTGTGTGTGTGTGTGTGTGTGTGTGTGTGTGTGTGTGTGTGTGTGTGTGTGTGTTTGTTAAGAGGTAAGAACAGTCGTACAAATGCAATGAGAGATAAGCGTGTCAGACACACGGGGGAGATAACAGCAGGACACAAGCACTGAGAGATGATAATAGCAGTTAAACGACCTTGGCTGAATGGCAACAATAGAATGGTCCACGTCTCCAAAAAAGAGTGGACTAGCATGGCTGCAGTTAAGCAACATTGACATGGTTAACATCAGTAAATCATAGTGCTAATTCGTCCAAACGTAGTAACAAGAGCATTAGACTAGCAAAGTTGATTCAGGTACGTAGCAGAATCAAGACCGATTTTCCCCATTTCATGGTATACAACTCAATGAAGATTCCAATATACAAGTGTATAGGTGTATCTGCATCACTAAATAGAACTTGCGAACGCCACAAACGCAGCTAATGCCATGAATATGTAGTTACTCTCATTCACCATGTCGTTGGCAGACGAGAGAAATCAATTCACACGTTAACCTGCGCGAGAGCTGCTTACCCAGGGAAGCGTGTCATCCCTTGCCTCGCTAATTTCCGAGCGCCCACGCCATTACCAGTACCGTGCGACTGTCTTGCTGCCTTAGAAAATCCTACAGCTATCCTTCGCACATATTCTGTGTGTGTGTGTGTGTGTGTGTGTGTGTGTGTGTGTGTGTGTGTGTGTGTGTGTGTGTGTGGGTGTGGGCCACAGCAAGAACCCTTCTCATCGGCGAGCCACTCAAATGCAAGAGCTTCGTATATAAAGAATCAAAGACCTTTCACAACTCTTTCAGCGTGACTCCACAAGTGATGTGGTGATCTTATTCATGAACCATTTAGGAGTGAGTGTCATTTTCCCGAGCTGGTGAGCCACATCAAAAATAAATGCTCCCATCTTTAGTCTCTGAGAGCTCCAGAAACGCGTCAGTGGGAGCTGAAACCAGTGCTCCTCTCACAGTTCGGTCAGATGAGTTGGATGTCAGCCTCACCAACCAAAACACTCAAGCTGCTTCTGATCGAGCTAGTCACACAGATAAGAGAAGTTTCCATAAACCAATCAGACAATTACCTCCACTTTCATCGTCGATCTGTTTATCATCGGTTATCATTTCTCTCCCGTTTGTATCCAGCCCTCCATACATGCCCACAACAGTCGTCGCCTTTCAACCAAACCCAAGCCTCCTCGTCAGCATTGCACATACAGCCTAACCACAGTCTTCAACCTTCCCAACAGAATCCTTTCTCCGTCCGCGTACCTCTCCACACAATCCTATCAACTTCTGCATCTCCTCACACAGCCTAACCATCACCTTCATCTCCCCCCAACGACTTGGCGCAACAAGCTGAAGTTGATTTGCATATAACAACAATAGAATCTGCGAATCTTTTCCTTTTTTTTCATCCCAGGAGGAATCCAAGTTTAAGTGAGATGGAATCCTTGATTTGGTGTCTCAAGTCAACAGCTTCCACATATGGTGGGGGACGAAGTTGGTGATCGGGATGAGGAAGAATCAGGTGATGCTGGAGATGATAGGTGAGGCTTGTGTCGGGGAGAGTGATATAACAGGTGTAGTGATGGTGAAAGTGAGAGATCGAGTTTATTTCTGAAGGGATTCTCGAAGATATAGGAGGATAACATTATCCCTGGAGGCTCTGGGGAAGATCAGGATGCTGATGGAATGTGGTCGTCTGAATACGTCGAAAGATAACAGACGAGGTGTATATAGCCTCAGTAAAGATCAATTCTATTATGCTAGACAGCATTCGTATCTCACTGCTAAGACAACGCTCTCGTGTTCACTGTCGAAATAACATTCTTGTGTCACTGTCGAGGTCCACCACAGCCCCTACCTCATAATGACAGTGATGTGCAGCACTTCTCACTGGCCTACCCAATCCTTTCTAAATGGTCTTTCCGGACTGACCTGCCTCGTCCTCACAGGTTCCCAGACTTCACTTAGAGAGTCATCGTTGAGCCAGAGGGCAAGGTGGCTGGATGTTCACTCCAATTCACTTCGTCACTGAGCGTTAAGTATCCCCGTTATTCATTGAGTTCAGTGTTCCTGTTTAATATGTGGATCCATTATGTAATTATTCTTATAAAACGTCGTGTCCAAAAGAACAAGCGACACACACTGCCATTGTGACACAAGGCCAAACTGGACATTATTTTGCTCTTTACCATAACCAGAGGAAATGACATGAACAATATTCTCATCAAATAAAGTTTTTAATCTACTGCAATAAAATGTTTCCAGGTACTAATCAGGGCTCTCTGGATAAACATTGTATGCTTTACTAGAAAACATAAAATGATGAGGAAAACTAAACATGAGGTTTGATAACACAGAACTATATTTTATCGTACCTTCACATACCATGTGTTCAGTATAATGGAGTCTTTTCCTTTTTTTTCCCCTGAACGATACACAGTTTGTGAAAACTCAAGTGATTATTGCTATAAAGATAATGTAATACATCATATATATATATATATATATATATATATATATATATATATATATATATATAATATATATATATATATATATATATATATATATATATATATATATATATATATATATATATATATATATACATATATATATATATATATATATATATATATATATATATATATATATATATATATATATATATATATATATATATATATATATATATATGTATATATATATATATATATATATATATATATATATATATATATATATATATATATATATATATATATATATATATATATATATATATATATATATATATATATATATATATATATTTATATATATATATATATATATATATATATATATATATATATATATATATATATATATACATATATGTGTGTGTGTGTGTGTGTGTGTGTGTGTGTGTGTGTGCGTGTGTGTGTGTGTGTGTGTGTGTGTGTGTGTGTGTGTGTGTGTGTATGCACTTTAGCATCCCTCAATTCTAAAAGAGAATAATGCAGTGCTCCTTCGCCAATCCTCGCAGTCTTGTCCTTACAAATATTTCATGAAGCAACTGTTGGATCTCAAGCCAGGCGCTGGGTACACCGTCAGGAGACACACACACACACACACGCACACACACGTTTCTAAACAACGACACTGCCACCCGTCCCAGTCTTATCTCGTACCAAGGTTGTCATATCATCTCGCTGCTTAGCTCAAGACACCTGCCCTTCAGTTGACCTTCCTGAACGAAGGCACTAAGAGCTCAGCACCCATGACCATACCTTAGCTATGCTGCTCAAACCTGACACAAGTGCTATTGCTGGCAGATGAAGTTGATGACACTTACTGGCCTCCTCGCTAGTGCTTTTAGGGCTCTGGATGAAGGAGGACGTGCTGATCTCCTCCTTAGTGTTTCCAGGGCTTTAGATGAAGGAGTTGATGGCGTCTTCTTTTGTGTTTCCAGGGCTCTTGGTGTAGGAAGACTTGATGGCCTCCTCATTTGTGTTTCCAGGGCTCTGGATGGAGGGGACTTGATGGTCTCCTCATTTGTGTTTCCAGGGCTCTGGATATAGGAGGACTTCCTGGCCTCCTCAATGTTTTCCAGGGATCGGAATGTAAGAGGAGTTACTGTCTCCCACACTAGTTGTTTCGAGGGCTCTAGTTGTGGGAAGGCTCACCGTGTCCTTATCTAGAGTTTTCAGGATTCTGGATATAGAAGGACTTGTTGACTCACCTATTAGTGTTTCTAGGGTTGTCTGGATGTAGGTTGACTTGCTGGTTTCTTGGCTAGGATTTCCAGGACTGAATGAATGAGGAATTGATGTTTCCCTCATTAGTCTTTCCAGCGCTATGAATATAACAGAAATTAATGATTCCCTCAACAGTGTTTCCAGGGCTCTGGATGCAAGAGGACGTACTGATTCCTTAGCTAGGGTTTCCAGGCTTCAGGACACAAGAAGTCTTGCTTGCTGGTTCCCTCAATAGTGTTTCCAGGACTCAGGTTATAGGAGGACTTGTTGGCTTACTCAGTAGTATTTCCATGGCCCTGGATGTAAGAGGGTCCCAAACGCTGATGTAGCAGAAACTGGCGCAACACACACATGCCAACTGCTTGAACACACGCAACACATCCATGCCAACTGTTTGGCTGCACGCAAAACACACATATCCATGGGTACCACATACATGCCAAATGCTTGGCAACACCCAAAACACAAAGTCAGACTATCCGACAGTCACATAGATGGTCATTATGTAAGTTGGCCGAATATATAAGGTATGATAAGAAAAAAAAATGATAAGATTGAGGTCATACAAACAATGTAATATAAACTTTGGCTCAGACAGCAGCATCTGCAAGTTAGCTCGTCTGGTCTTGGAGTGATGCTGCAGCTTCCCTAACTTGAGTCAGTTTCATCTCCCTGATGAAAATGACACAGCCGAGCTTCCTGCTTTCTGTTACTTTCCAGGGACGCGCCACTGGGGTTCCAGGCTTGTGTTTGCTGAAAATTTATCTAAGTAACATACACGTATCTATGAGTTTCGTATCTCCTCGTACATCACAAATAGCCTCGAGGGGGGGACCCAATTAGTCTGTTCCTGTTTGAATTTCTTTGTATTCCTTTGAATTGCTACATTACTGAAACACTATGTGAAACAATTATACTGAAATGCCAGTAATGTTCAGATAATTTCTTCCTATTTTAAGAATGAATGAATGAATGAGAGAGAGAGAGAGAGAGAGAGAGAGAGAGAGAGAGAGAGAGAGAGAGAGAGAGAGAGAGAGAGAGAGAGAGAGAGAGAGAGAGAGAGAGAGAGAGAGAGAGAGAGAGAGAGAGAGAGAGAGAGAGAAACTCCCACTGACCTCACAAGGGACAAGATGACACCCAAATCTCACAGCGTCCCCTCAGAGAATACCTAGGGAGGGACGGCGGGAGTGGGTTGTAAGAATCTTGTAACACTTTCATACAGACGCAGGTTTTGTAAGGTACTGGAAATGGCGCGAGGAAGTTCTTCAGAAGGCTGTGCCTCACCCCCAGCTCAGAGAGTGAAACCGATTTTCTTATATCTTTTTCTTCCATCTGTGTGACATTCGCTGTTCATCACGACCTCGGGCGTCGGGGGCGCGCCCACAAGTGTGTGAGTCTTGCTTGCTTGTACGAGATGGTCGTTCCCTTTGTTCTGGGATTTATGCCTGGTCGTGTGCGGTGGATTTACTGCAAACATTTCCTTTGTCACAGTATTGCAGCATCTGTGGACTATTTATGTTGGTGTGAGAGCCATTCCAGCCTCGTCTGTGTGCATTGTGTGTGTGTGTGTGTGTGTGTGTGTGTGTGTGTGTGTGTGTGTGTGTACATAAAGTACGGTTTATGAGTCATAATTTTCCAGTTTTGTTTACCCTTCATTACGAGAGCAAAGACACTGGAGCAGTCGAAGGTCCTTATAGCGTCAAGAGAAAACAAGATAAGTCATTTAAAGAAATCTTTAAGTCCAAAGATAAATCTCTCCAGTGCAGGAAACTGAACCGTAATGTTGGTTTTATATGCGTCGGGGGGAAAAGAAAGGTATATATGATGAGGGCAGCCATCTTAACTATCCATGAATTGCATTACTATTTTTCCCGTTCAGCAGCGAAGGAGAACTAACCATTTGGTCCGCCTATATCACATGTGTTGTGATAACCTCAGGTGAAGGTGCAGCGTCATAGCATTCTGTACCTTAACTGCTGAGCCACCAGCCACCACCAGGAAGTAATATGAGTACAGCAGCGCCAACAGATGCGCCAAGAACAGTGCCAACAGCAGTGACTACAACAGCTGCGCCAAGGACTGTGCCAACAGCAGTGACAACAACAGAAGCCACGTAGCAACAACAACAGCAGCAGTTGCAGCAATAGCAACTGCTCATCGATATATGAGCTCACACACACACACACACACACACACACACACACACACACACACACACACACACACACACACACACACACACACACACACACGCACACACATCTGGCGTAAGCGAGAGTATGTGTGTTTTGGCACACATACACAGGAGTAAAGACATGGTACACATATATAAGGTACAAGAAACGGAGTATAACACGAGTCTAAAAGCTCGTCTCCAGTATCACACACACACACACACACACACACACACACACACACACACACACACACACACACACACACACACACACACACACCTCCTGTATTACTGTATAATTAATAACCTCCTTAACCTCTTGACGGCTGGAAAAGTTGCGACATTGTTCCATTTACTGTGCTGGACAGCGAGGTAATGAAGATAGACTTGGGAAGCCTACGTTCTCCTCCTCCAGAACTGTGACGGATGGGAAACGACCTCATGTTACTCTTGGTCACCAGACGTGACAGGTAATGATGAACATGGTCGAGACTTTGTGACGTAGGGGGTAAAGAGACCCTCAGGGCCACTGGAAGACGAGGTTAGAGGCTTTATCAATGTGTAACACTATCATAGCCTGGTTGACCCCGCGACCCAAGGCGTGAGAGGTGTGTGTGTGTGTGTGTGTGTGTGTGTTGGCACTGGGTGAGAGGCTGGAGGTCCTCTACTAACGTATGTAAACACCACAGGAAAGATACCACCACAGCATCTGTTTTTTTTGGGGGGCGAAGGCTTGAAAAGCCAGTGTTCCGCTTTGAAATGTGTAATGTCTGCCCAAGAAATTAGCTTTAGAATTTATATAAACTAATCTAATACACTGATACAGCTCGAAACTGTACACCATCACACGATAAAAGAAATAGGCTGGCAAAATTGTAGGATTATACAGTGAAGTGAAAAAGTAATTCCATAGCTTTTATATGGAGAGATTTAAACCTCCCTGTGTTTTCACTCGGGTTACATACACTTGCATGCGTGTATGATGGTATCTGTGTTAAGTGTGTATGTGTATTTTTATGTCACGCATGCATGTGTGTTTGTATGTGTGTGTGTGTGTGTGTGTGTGTGTGTGTGTGTGTGTGTGTGTGTGTGTGTGTGTGTGTGTGTGTGTGTGTGTGCGTGTGTGTGTGTGTGTGCGTGTGTGTGTGTGTGTGCGTGTGTGTGTGTGTGTGTGTGTGTGTGTGTATGTGTGTGTGTGTGTGTGTGTGTGTGTGTGTGTGTGTGTGTGTGTGTGTGTGTGTGTGTGTGTGTGTGTGTGTGTGTGTCTGCATGTGCTTGTAAGTGTCCTTGAAAACATCTGAGTTATTGAAGCTAACAGGTGTCATAAACACGTGATCTCACATTTGTAATATACAGTAATGTATAAACATGCAATAAGAAACAGTAGAACTCTCTACTTCTCTCTTTCTCTCCCTCACTTTCTCTCAATATTTTCAGACAATTCTATGCATTCTGGGAGACGAAAACACCACCCCCATAACACATCACCAACAGCTTTATCTTTGACACACATAGAAAAAAAGAAAACGCGTTCAAAAGACACGAAACCATCATCATAAAGAAATTCTCTTGTTCCATAACCCATGATTATCCCTTTCACAAGCTCTGTACTAGAGGCATCTTACATGCTCGGTCACACCCATGCCAAACTTACCTCATTAAGGCGTAATTGGGATGTTTTCCCCTCAAGCTGCTCTGGTGCGGGAAGCGAAGGTATAGTGAAGTGTGGCAATGATTTCCCGCAGAGTTTCCTGCCGTCGTCGCGTTGTGTGTGTACCCTGGTCCGCCACAACTGTCTCCGGCACTTATAAATTCCTGCAGTGTTGGGTCAAGGGGCCAGGACCTTTACCACAACTGTTTCCGGCGCTTGTAACCTCTTATGATACTACGTTCACAGAGGAAAAAACTGCAAGGGTCTAAGAAGAGAGTTGCCAGCCAAAGCTTGTAAAGAAGTAGTGCGAGGGCGTCTGTATGATGAGAATGTTAAAGAAATGAATGAAACGTAGTGGAGATTACCACTGAGAGAGTCGGTATTTCTCTTAATCTTAATAGAAAATCTATTCCTCTCCTTGTTTTAAGACAGATTCCACTGCACTTCGTACCTTATCACAGAGCCTATTCCCAGGATGATCGATAATCCATATAATATTAACTGAGGCAAATGAGATGACAATAATTTCCCTCGGAAGTGAATAATGTAGGTAAGATGATGATCGGTGTCAAGTATTTCTCAACCCATTTTATTTTTGTTAGCACCTCAACGTTCTTTGTCTTTTATTTACTTTTCATCAGCATTTGAAACCTGTAATTACATTCTACTTTCACGTCGTAGGAAGTTATGATCATGGCATACTATTCCATTTCGAATCGTCAGAGGCATTCAATCAATCACTTTGGTGCTCTGCTCAACAAAATTTTTCTTTCATGTTCGCCTTTGAACGTGCAAAGGAAAACATTTTCTTTCACAAATTTGTAGCAAATGGAGCGTTAATGAGTTACTATAAACTGGTTCACCTCTCTAATTCAATAGTACCTCTGATGTAAGGTCTTTTCAACTGTCATATTTGAAAGAAATGAATGATATGAGTAAACCAAAAATTCTCTTCATAACTCAGTGAACCTGAGATGTAAACTTCCTTCACTCTACAAGGTAGCCTGTAGATTATACAAGCTATACAGAGTCGTTTAGTCTTCGTCTCATCAACAAGAACACTGGTAATGAAGAAGATATACCAACCTGGTTTTTCCAGTGACTAAACTCTCAGAGTCTGACACATGATCACTTACATGGGCTTCCTGGAAGCTCAGTTCCAGAGGGATGTCCCCACTGTTCACCAGCAGTGCTTCTTTTACCTTCGCTGCTCGAGTTTTCCAGAAATCCAGTTCCAGGGTCTTCCAGGAGGTTTACCCCCAGAGTCCTTTCTGTAACTTCAGATCCTTCCTTAGGTTTAACTGAAGAATCTTCTTACGATCGCAATTCTAAGGACTTACAGGAAATTAACCCCAAGATGTCTTCCTCTAATCTCGGATTATTCCAGTTTACTTCAAGGTTCTACCGGGGCGTGGATGTCGGAGGGGTTGGGTGTTTACTTCTGAGGTGTTTCAGAGAGTCGTTTCCAGTCTTCTTCCAAGAGTTTACTAACAAATGTCTCACCGCGACCTCATAGTTTCCGTAGGGGTTAACCTCCAGGGTTTGATAGGAGAGTTTGCACGTAGGTTCATCCTGTGGTTTACCTACTGGATCCTTGAAAAGGGTTTACCTCTCCGGTCTTAAAAAAGTATCTTCTTAGAGCACCAAAGCGCTCGCCGTTCGAATCTTTCAAATAACACCTAAGACCGTTCAGGTAAACATTACTGATTATGTAAAGATTATCGTCTGCGATTATCTTTAATCATTAAGAAGGAAGCCATTAAGAAACTTCCGTAAAACTTTCCAGAAGACAAACTACTTTCGGGAAAGTTTGTCTCAACTTTGTAACTCGACCATTTGTTTCGACTCGTGTGTTGACGACCTTTAAGTGAGAGGGTGTGTGAGGAGACAGTCAGTCTGACGTAAGGGAAGGTGTGGGTTAGAGCCAGCTTATTTTTTTTATTCATTTCACCTTCAGATTATGTAAATTCTAGGGTAAACAGAATATTCTCTTGTGTCAACTCAAACTGTGTACTTGTTTAAACTTAGACCAAACTTTTGTGTAATTTAAGACTAGTTCTTATATAAAGTTAGACAAAAATTATTGTGTAAACTCAAACTGTCCTATAAACTCTGACAGTGCTCTTGTGTACATTAAAACGGTACTTCCGTGTAAACTCGGACTGTTTGTACACATGCAGACTAAACTCAAGCAAACTCAGATTAAGCTCTTGTGTAAACCCAGACCGGCGTAGCAAGCCTCAGTGTAGGACACAATTTGGTAAGAAAATTCGAACTCTCATCTGATGAAGGGCTTAGCGAAAGAAAAGTACCTGAAACTTGCAGGTGCATGCTGATGGTGAGACCCTCTCTCTCTCTCTCTCTCTCTCTCTCTCTCTCTCTCTCTCTCTCTCTCTCTCTCTCTCTCTCTCTCTCTCTCTCTCTCTCTCTCTCTCTCTCTCTCTCTCTCTCTCTCTCTCTCTCTCTCTCTCTCTCTCTGCTCGAAGGGGGCTGGCGAGACAAGATGATAATAGACTACAAGGCTTAGGACGACCCTCTTGTTATGACATTACACTCACTCAGTAATATATAAAGGGACGGCGAAGGTCGTGACCTTATGTTCGAGACTAATAAACATAGGACTTGTGAGAAAGGAATAGAAAGACACACACACACACACTCAGAGAGAGAGAGAGAGAGAGAGAGAGAGAGAGAGAGAGAGAGAGAGAGAGAGAGAGAGAGAGAGAGAGAGAGAGAGAGAGAGAGAGAGAGAGAGAGAGAGAGAATAAAAAACAATGAAATAAAGGGAGGAAAGGTACAGAATAACACAGACTGACTGTCTGTCACCGGTGATCACAACGCACACATGTATCCCTCACTCCACCATTCGTTGATAGTGCCCTGTTCACGAAACCTTTATTTATGCCTTTGATGTGGACTAATCCCATAGAATCAGTGTTCCTGCCACAATCAACAGACTACATACATGTGTAGGTCGTGATAGCCTTCACACGTGCGATCTTCTATGAGGTAATGTCACCCTGGCGAATCTAGATGCATATCATACGAAGTTCCATCCCTTTTTTGTTTAATAGAAAGAGATAAAGGGAGATAAGACTTATAAACTTGATTCTATCTAATGGATACTCATATCTAGCTATATCTACACGCATTATCGTACCATAGTCTAAATGACTGTTCTTGGAAAGTCCTTGTTAGCCCGAATTTGTACATGTGGCATCATGAGATGTGTACTCCACTGTACACTCCATATCGACGATACAGCCTTTACAGTGATACAATGTGGGTACAACATGAAGAATCTAGTTCGAAGCTGCGTCGAAGATTTTGAGAAGTCCACCTTGATATACATATATTGCTTTACCTACAATATGTCATAATGACGCTCATATGGGATCCTATCCTTCTAAACTTCCACACTAGACACCTACGTGATGTTCAAACGTCTTCATCTGTATTTATGACACTTAGTTATTTCCTGGTATAGAGGATTGGAACTTAAGCCACACAGATGCCAGACGACTTTTCAGACGAGAGTAGGACGTCTGTCTGTCTCAGGGACGGGTGTCTGGGAATATCTCATCTTATATTCACTTGCTTTCTTAATTAACATGGGAAATTTACGAGCCCAGCCAGAGCTTTGCATATCAATTAGCGTAATGAGTCTTTCCGAATTTTATTCTCTGAGATTAACAAGTTATTTTCAAGTTGTAATTAAGGCCAGTTCCGGTAATTATAGCTAATATATCATTCATAATTAGATAATAAATAAGACGACCCATTATAGAGGATCTGGAAGAATGCAAAGAAAATTTCAGAATGTAAGTGCGTCTCGTAAACTCCATCTTATAAATAACTACCACTCAACTCTTACTTTCGTAACGGTAATTCAGGAGATGATCTTGAACACCATTACCTTAATCACCTGCAAGAGGTCAGAATCAGCTGGAAGATGTACGGATGCAAAAATGTTATTTGTGAAGGAGAAATGCAAGGAGACACACACACACACACACACACACACACACACACACACACACACACACACACACACACAAACACACACACACACACGTATATATTTATATATATATATATATATATATATATATATATATATATATATATATATATATATATATATATATATATATATATATATATATATATATATATATATATATATATATATATATATATTCAGAAAGAGAGAGAGAGACACAGAGAGAGAGAGAGAGAGAGAGAGAGAGAGAGAGAGAGAGAGAGAGAGAGAGAGAGAGAGAGAGAGAGAGAGAGAGAGAGAGAGAGAGAGAGAGAGAGAGAGAGAGAGAGAGAGAGACGCAGTCTCTTTACTTTAGGAATATTGAGAAACATCTCTGAAGTTTAAAACGAAAAGAGGAGATCCGTGTATCGTCAATAACCAGCGCGTCGTGAACAACTCCTGGGTAACCCTCCTCCAGGAGAACTTTGGAGGAATAGATAAAGATAACGGACGATGCAAGCTGAAATATGCAGGGCGTTAAGATTTAATGGGCAAGATAATTTTCATATTAGGAGATGATGGCTTTGTGAGGGTTTACATCAGAAGATGATGTGCAAACCTGCCCACGGGAGTGGTATAATACTCTTCATGCACCTGACGAACAGGCTTCACACACACACACACACACACACACACACACACACACACACACACACACACACACACACACACACACACACACACACACACATGCATGCACGAGTTGTGAAGTCTGTGACCTTTCGTATGATGGACCCTCCTCAATGCTTGCCTGGTCATACGAGGTCAGTGGTCATCTACCAAATCATATCAATTGTTTGACATTAGAAGATGATAGCAGTAATGCAAACGTAATTTGAAAATGAAATGATTAAGTGCACTGTAACTAATCAAAAGGACTATTTGCCAATACTCGAAATACTGCTTAGATTATAATTATATATATATATATATATATATATATATATATATATATATATATATATATATATATATATATATATATATATATATATATATATATATATATATATATATATATATATATATATATATATATATATATATATATATATATATATATATATATATATATATATATATATATATATATATATATATATATATATATATATATATATATATATATATATATATATATATATATATATATATATATATATATATATATATATATATATATATATATATATATATATATATATATATATATATATATATATATATATATATATATATATATATATATATATATATATATATATATATATATATATATATATATATTTATATATATGTGTGTGTGTGTGTGTATATGAATTTCGGACAGCTTGGTGAAATATACTTGGTCCATCTGACATCAGTGTTATATATTTCATATAGTATCACCATTTCTATTACCAGTACAGGAATACTTTGTTATTTTTTATTGTAACTCATCGTGTTTGTTATCAGTGATATTGGTAATCATACTGATTCTTAATATTTCTATCATTCATCATCACAATCGATGATAATGAAGACATATATCATTTATATCAGCGTGTTATAATTTTTTTTCGCCCGTTTCGCTCCACGCAAACTATGGCTGATGTAATCGGGTGCCACTGGAGTAAAAATCAAATGAAAGGTAAATATATCCAACACACAGAAAGGATAGAGCAAAGCAGGGAAAATGTTACAAGACACATTCTGAAGGAAAGAGCATTACTGAACGCGATGTTGAGTGGTAAAGGATGTTATTCCCCCGACGGAGACGACCGGGGGCTCTCAGAGTCGGAAATCCAGCTTTAACATCTTTTATTCAGAGGACCAAATGGCAGCGTAGGTGTTTGGAGGGAAGAGGGGAGTAGAGAGTGAGTTATTTAGAGGAGGGATATATATTCGTTTTGATGAAGGCTCTAATTTTTCCACTGAATATATATATATATATATATATATATATATATATATATATATATATATATATTGGAAAGGATCACAATGTTGCGCGTGATCAAGATATACCTATGAGTCCACGAGGAAAATGAAATACGAAAAGTTCCCAAGTGCACTTTCGTGTAATAATCACATCATCAGGGGAGACACAAGAGAGAAATATAACCGTCAGTTGATATACATCGAAGAGACGAAGCTAGGACGCTATTTGGTAAACATGTTTACCAAGTGGCGTCCTAGCTTCGTCTCTTCGATGTATATCAACTGACTGTACACACACCAAGTCTCTACTCTTATGTATGTATTCACACATACACACTCACCCCAACCAAAGCTAGGTACTCATGTACTCATTTATTGGCCATCCACGAAGGGAGGATGAACACCTGGGTTAGGTGTTGGCCGTCTGCCACACCCAGGATTCGAACCCACGCGGATCTGTCCCCCAAGCTGGCCCGTGCTGCCTCGTGGTAGAAAACGCTAACAAACCACTACACCACTGAGTTCTAGGCGTGTTATCATCATCACAGTGAATGAAATAAAACAGATAAAGAAAAAAGATTAATCTATGGAGTCATATCTTCGCTGTAGTATTCTCCAACAACCAGTGTGTATTGTGAGCCAACAGTCCGCTCAGACGTCTACTATGTATTCCATCGATGAACCTTGTGGTTAATCTGAATATGAAATGCGTTCGTGTTTGCATTCCATATTTCATGGGTGCTTGACCAATTCCTACCAATAACTGTTCCTTGATTCTAGTTTTGAGCTTTGCTTAGCTGCACATTTCTGATCCATTTATTGTTGGACACACACACACACACACACACACACACACACACACACATACACACAAAGAGAGAGAGAGAGAGAGAGAGAGAGAGAGAGAGAGAGAGAGAGAGAGAGAGAGAGAGAGAGAGAGAGAGAGAGAGAGAGAGAGAGAGAGAGAGAGAGAGAGACAGACAGACAGACAGACAGACAGACAGACAGAGATTGAAGGAATGTTGACTGTTTTTACTTGCAAAATAACCTTTTAAGCTTTACGGGTAAAAAGAAAAAAAAAAAGGGGGTGTTACTAGCAGTATTCACTCACTCAGCGTGAGCTCCTGTGCCTCCAAATCCATTAATCTCTCAACAGAGTTTCCTCGTGATCTTCTCATTCCATCAACACATAAAGTTCGTGTTGTGCTCTACAGTGCTCCACACACACGTTCTCCCCAAAATGTATATATACGACACGAGTGTATCAAAGGGAGTCAGCTGGCCGTATTTGGTAATATATTATGCAAATCTCGTGGGGGCTTACTCAGCTTATTACCCAAAATAATGTCCACATTTTTACATCAATATATATATATATATATATATATATATATATATATATATATATATACATATTCTATTTGTTTATTTTGCTTTGTCGCTGTCTCACGCGTTAGCGAAGTAGCGCAAGGAAACAGACGAAAGAATGGCCCAACCCACCCACATACACATGTATGTACATACACGTCCACACACGCAAATATACATACCTATACATCTCAATGTACACATATATATACACACAGACATATACATATATGCACATGTACATAATTCATACTATCTGCCTTTATCTATTCTCATCTATTGTTGTGAAAAAATTTGAATTGATGAGATGTAACAGAGATAAGACAGAATGGTTGAAGAGTCATTCTGAATGGGAAGGACATGGAGGAAGTGGAGTGCTTGAGCTACCTGGGTGTGGACTTTGAAGTGTACCATAAAGGTGGAAGGGAGTTAGAAGCATGGAAGAGGTGGCTGAGAACCTGAGTGCTCTGAGGAGTGTGTGTAAGGGTCGGTCACTGTGTGTGTGTGTGTGTGTGTGTGTGTGTGTGTGTGTGTGTGTGTGTGTGTATGTGTGTGTGTGTGTGTGTGTGTGTGTGTGTGTGTGTGTCCAATGGGGTAAAAGCTGGGTATGTCTGAAGGTACTGTGGTACGGACAGTTGTATGAGTGTGAGTCTCCGGCCCTGAATGCAGCAGAGGGGAAGAGGATGGGTCTATTGGATATGAAATGCTTAAAGACAATATGTCGTGTGAGGAAGGTGAAATCTCAAGGAATGACGCCGTAGGATAGAGGTGTGGTCGTAAGCTAAGTATGATTTAGAGAGGTAAACAAAGTGTGCTTTAACGGTTTGTACAAAGGGAGAGGATGAACGAAGAGAGAATGATTAAGAGGATATACATAGGGGAAGTGGAATGACCAGAGGAGATAGTAAGAGTGAGAGAGGTATGGAAGGATATAACTAAAACGTCTCTTGAGTTATCAGGGCATAAGTATCAAGGAGGATAAGAGGTGGTCGTGGGAGAGAATGAACTTTAGCCTGGTGGTATACATGGAGCGACGTTCTGTCATTGGAATAAACCAGGGAATATGAGGCCGTCTAAGGAATACCATGGAACTGTCTGTAGGGCTTATCTGTGGATAGTGGGCACTGGCTCCGCGAAAAATTTAGACATGACAGTTAAAGATTGGTTGTGAGCGAGTGCCACCGTATTTCGTCTGTTCCTGATGCTACCTTGCTAAGGCGAAAATGGTAACGAATATGACAAAAGAAAAAAAAGATACGAATCGCTTTTCTTTCATGTATGTCCATTCCCGACGCCATCTCGCGATACAGGAAACAGCATCGATACCCCCTGCTTCAGCGACGTAGCCCTCCAACAGCAGGGATTCGAACCCCGTACTACTTGTGTGGTTGCTGGGCACGCTAACCACTCGACTATGCTTCCTCTATTCGATTACTAGTAATCGAATAGTTAGGAGCAGCATGGCCGAGAGGTCAACGTGCCCAGCAACCCCGCAATTGGTAAGGGGTTCGAATCCTTGCTGTTGGAGGGCATTATGTGTTCTACGAAAAGTGCGCATTCATATGCACAATATTTCTGTGTGTGTGTGTGCGTGTGTGTGTGTGTGTGTGTGTGTGTGTGTGTGTGTGTGGGTGGGTGGGTGTGTGTGTGTGTGGGTGTGTGTGTGTGTGTGTGGGTGGGTGGGTGTGTGTGTGTGTGTGTGAGGCTGCTTCAGTAGCGTTGGAAGCACTGCCTCATCTGCCATATATCACCATTCTCTTCCACAACGTTTGTCGCTGGTCCGCCTCTCTGCTACCCGTGGCCTCGCGCTCTCCAGGTAATCTCCCTCTCAGCAATATGAGACTCTATCACCCATTACTCTCAAGTATGCCCTTCCACCTGAGCCGTAAATCACAGTGATGCATCACACTGTATGTATCCTCACCCGAGGCTCGCTCAGATTATCCTAAAGTTGATGTATCCAGCAGGCTCTCGAAATGGGTTAAAACGAAGTTTATCAATTTGCAAATGAAATATGAATGTAGAGCTCTACATATATATATATATATATATATATATATATATATATATATATATATATATATATATATATATATATATATATATATATATATATATATATATATATATATATATATATATATATATATATATATATATATATATATATATATATATATATATATATATATATATATATATATATATATATATATATATATATATATATATATATATATATATATATATATATATATATATATATATATATATATATATATATATATATATATATATATATATATATATATATATATATATATATATATATATATATATATATATATATATATATATATATATATATATATATATATATAACCATGAGGAAAATTAAACACGACAAGTTTCGAAGTGCAGTTTTATGTAATGATCACATTGCCAGGAGAGATACAAGAGTAAGACTGAAGACTTAGAACACACAGTTTATATACAAATATGAGAACAAATAGACAATAGGATGATCTGAGAGTATATCATGATATCCTATGAACTGAGAATAGAGCACAGCATATGATGAACTGAGTGCACAGCACAATATATTATGAGCTGAGAGCAGAAGATGATAGATAATAGACTGAGTACAGAGTACAATACGCGATGAGCTCAGAGTAAAGTACAATATGTTATGAGATGAGAGTAGCGGACAATATATGATGACTACAGTACGTGGTGAGCTCAGGACAGAGCACAGTATGCTATGAGCTGAGGGCAGAGGAGGATAACTACAAGTAATGAGGTGAGAGCAGAGTAGAGATGGCGAAACAATGAAATGACTGTTAAAGGAGAGAGACCCAGCCCAGCTTTGCTGCGTCCTCGATTCTCGTCCCTGGGGGATGACTTCACCACCATCCTGGTGTCCTGCCACCAGGTTGACCAGCAAACAAAGTGACCTGCTATCATATTAACCAGCAAACAAAGTGACCTGCTATCATATTAACCAGCAAAGTGACCTGCTATCATATTAACCAGCAAAGTGACCTGCTATCATATAAACCAGCAAACAAAGTGACCTGCTATCATATCAACCAGCAAACAAAGTGACCTGCGATCATATCAACCAGCTACAAAAGTGACCTAATGATATATTAATTAGCAACCATGATGAATTGCCACTATGCTGAACAAGACCCGAAGCAATATGCGAACATAGCAGCGAGCTATCATCCTGATCCCCCATCATGTTGACCATGGTGATGGAGGGTTGTGTATCTGATCCTTTTTGTCATAACATCAAAAAACCCTTATTGACCAAAACACGTCTGTATAAACCTCACAGTATGATTCTTTTAGAATGTATAAACTTCAAGAAATTATATCCTTTTTCCGTCATTTATTTCTATGGTGTGGAGTGTGATGAGTGGCTTCATCAGGCCTTGACTAAGCGTCGAGAAAAGAATGAATATACATATACATATATATATATATATATATATATATATATATATATATATATATATATATATATATATATATATATATATATATATATATATATATATATATATATTTGTTTATACTTTACTCCTATCTCTAACCATATCATCGTGAGTTACGGTCCTGCTCCTGCAGGAGAGAACGTATTTTTCCCTGATATATTTACTATCCCCGGGGATAGGGGGAACAGAATATACTACCAATGTATCTCCTGCTTGTCGCACAAGATGAGTAAGCCGGACGGAAACGATGGGCTGGAAACGCACTCTCCCTTCCAGTAATATCACATTTTAATATTGGGAGGCAGAAAGGAGCCAGAAGCTCTCGGTATCCTTCGTCTGGTGGTAAAGGCACTTCTAAGTCCTTCGGCTGTAGATAAAGACTCACTACATCCTTCAGTTTTAGACTCTCTTCATCCTTCACCTGTGATTAAAGATTCTCGACATCCTGCTTCTGAAGGTATAGCATCCACACCTACTCTGTCTATATAGTCGCGTATTCTAGACAAGAACACATTGAAACTTATGTCGAGGAAGATATGAAACACAGAACAACAAATATAGTCATTAAACACGTCATCAGACTGGCACTGAAAGCGAGTCTAGAATAAAAGTTGCTTGATAATTATCGTCCCTTAACAAAAAGCAGCTCAGTCGACTCAGCTGTCAATATTTGTTGATAAAGAGAAAATAAAGAGAATGCGACCTCATTACTGAAGTCTGGCCTGCTCTGCCTCACTGTTGGTAACTGCAAGGAATATATATATATATATATATATATATATATATATATATATATATATATATATATATATATATATATATATATATATATATATATATATATATATATATATATATATATATATATATATATATATATACATATATATATATATATATATATATATATGTATATATATATATATATATATATATATATATATATATATATATATATATATATATATATATATATATATATAGATAGATAGATAGATAGATAGATAGATAGATAGATAGATAGATAGATAGATGAATCGTCTTTACGGCTACACCAACGAAGTCTTTTTCCTACTCTAAACAAGATGGAATTCTTTTCATTTGTGACACGACACAAGGGGTCCACATCTAATTAGGGCAGCCATCCTTGGCACACATAACTTAATGTAGTGATATGAATTACCTTCGTCAACAGATGGTCGTATGAATTCACTGTGCGCGATTATGCGCATATTGCTGGACATACATGTGAATGTGATTGAGAAATATTAGTTTTTCTGTCTTTCTGTTTATCAAGATGTCGACAGATTCTAAAAGAAATATGATGTTTGTGTTTCTATCACTGGAGGTAAGTGTACATACACAAATGTTATCAAGATATGTCGGTTGCTCCCTTTGAGAAACGTAATTGGTTTTAATGACCATTTCATGTGATAATCGGGCATATTTCAGACCATGAAACTGTGGACTTACTACAATAAGTCGTGTGGGCATTTAGAATTCAGTTTCTTCTCAGTTTGGTGTGCAACACGCTGTCTTTTTGTGCTCTTGTTTAAGATACACTGATGATGGATTCGTTAAAAGCAGTAGAGTTGAGACTGAAGAAAAAAGCAATGAAGATAGAAAATAAAATAGAAAATAAAACAAAACATTAGAGAAGTGATTTTTGTACCATTTTCTTTATAGGATTTCAAGTAAATGGACGATCATTAAAGTCGGTAATGTTGATATGAAACATAGTTGCATAGTTCTATCCTCTTAGCCAGTGATCTACCTTCCAGTGAAATCCCTCTCATAGGATGAAGAGAGAGAAAAGGTAATTGGAGTATTACTTTATGTTATATTGATATGATTTAAAGAATATTTCTCATTATTCTTCAAGACGTTTTCTCTTCTAATTATTATTGCCAGTCTGTATAAAACATGTATTGAAAGATGTAAAGAGTGTCTTAACCAGTTCCCCAAAATTTACGTGTTCAATTCTCATGCTGATTGAAATGTAATGCAAGACAGAGCCACAGCGAGTGGAAACAGTTTGCCATAGCGAGTGTTGAAAGCAGCCATACCGAGTTGGAAACACAGCCATAGCGAGTGGAAACAGTAGCCATAGCAAGTAGCCATAGCAAGTGGAAACAGTAGCCATAGCAAGTAGTCATAGCAAGTGGAAACATAGCTATAGCAAGTGGAGTCAGATGGTGTTCCTGTAACTAGTTTGTGAGTCAGCTGATGAGTTATGGTAGATGGTGTTCATGTTGCTAGTTTGCTTGTTACTCATCTAGTGAGTCAGGATCAATAATGTTCATGTACTTAGTGTGTTTGTGATTCATCTGATGGATTAGAGTCGATGAAGTTTGTGTTGTTCGTGTGTTTGTGATTCATCTAATGGGTCAAGTCAGGAAGTGTTCTTATATTGTCTTTGCTAAGCTGTATGCGATTCTTCTGATGGCTTATAATTAAGCTTAAATGGTGTGTTAATGGTATGTCGGTGTTTGTTGTTTACTCGGTTAGAAAAATGCTCTTGCTTATATTCACGACACCTGACTCACTACTGGTAACAATGTCGACACGAAACACTGAAAAAGCACTTATGATAACAATTGATGATGTTACCACTACTAATCCATAACTCTCTCAGGGTTTTGTACGCAAGTTTGATTCAGGTTTTATTGTATATGACTGCCTTTCCTATTCTTAATTTGCATCGCCGGTGCAAGACGTTCGTCATACGGCTGGCATGACTGTCCAATCAAGAAAGACTTATTTAGGAAATATTACTCTCTCAGATCGGTATAATGCCAGTTTAGCGTTAAATATGGTATCTATCTTAGTTGTTTCCTCCGCGGTTCGTTAGCACCGCAACTGTCGAGTGTCGTTTGCTTGTCTCCTCTGCCGAAATTTTGTTTTGATAGTTTGGACAGAGAAGGCGGCGGTATCTACGTGTATTACGTGCATGGAAGTGTAGTTCCTCCTGCAGAAGCAATAGAATTACACATACATATCTGAACATCCGCCGGTTTTCGAAAGGTTGCAATACCTGTTACAAATATTATACATGTTACCACATAGTGATCAGAATCACGCTAATACTTGAAGCTCTATTTAAGTATAAGATAGCTACTCATTCAACACGTTTTCTATGATGTAATCACATCACACGATCTAGCTTAGTATACCCTAAAAACTTTTCTAAAAGTTATCGTTTACAAGTTACTAACTTACCAATGAGATGGCGCTGGAGGCGGCTTTTGACATCTCTTATACAATGTTCGTAATGTGGGGTAGTTGACCTTCCTACTTGCGCCAGTTTTCGTCCACACTCTTTCTCAGGTTCGCTCCAGTTTACCCAGACCACTGGAGCCTTACGGATGTATCCGGTGTTGTCTGTGTTTATTTCACTTGTTACGAGCCCGTTTTTCGGCGGTATTATTTGAGTGCTATGCCGCGAAAACTGTTTATATACCTGTGAATATTAGGACAATGACTGATCGTCATAAAGCATCCCCGTCTAGCGTACGGACATTCAAAAAGTGTAAACATTCAGTCGGCGTTGATATGGCTACCTCAACCGTTCGTCACAAAAGGCAGCAAATGGAAGCTGAAAATCACTGCGTTCTCCATGAGGATCAAGTGGTCGTACTGAGGACGTTCAATGATGTTGACGAGGTAAGCATTTTTATTTTTTTCTTTGAAATCATGGAAATGTTAGACGCATTTTTTCTTTGAAATATGGAAGTGTTCGACGCATGAGTCGAATCACTGATCTAGACCTCGAAACCCAGTAGGAAGGTGGGTGGAGTTGTATCCGCATTGTTCGTTCAAGTATCTTTATTTGTAATTAAGTTCTATTGAAATTTATAGACAACGTGGGAGAATACTTATATAGATTGTATAGATGCTATACATTTTTTCTTCGTATGAATGTTTGCATCATGTGATTCCATATAAAAGTATCCGCTTTTTTATATTCGTTTATGTAGAAGTTATTCTACAAAAGCTTTCAGGGATTATTTTGGTGATAAGAATGGTATTTCTATCATAAAAGTTGTTTTACCAAATTGATGTAGACTCGTTTGGTGCTAGCGTGAAACACATCGGGACAACGAAACCATAAATCGGTGTGAGTGAACCGGCCAGAGACTGCCAATGTTAATGATAATGATAGAATTAATGACAGCAGTATTAGTGATAATGATAATAGTAATAATGATGATAATGGTAATAAAGGTAATACCAATAATAGTATAAACATGATTATAACAACAATAACAATAATAATAAATGAATGATAACAATGATAATAATAATGATAATGATAATAATAATGATAATGATAATTCATAAAAATGATAATGATTCATACACCAATGATTGTGAGTATTTGTCTGTGCGTGTGTGTGTGTGAGTGCTCATAGAAGATAAGGATATAGACGAGGGTTGATAATAGTAATGATGATAACTGTAATAATAATGATGATAATGATAATAATAATGATATCAATC
This sequence comes from Panulirus ornatus, assembly GCF_036320965.1. Lineage (NCBI taxonomy): Eukaryota > Metazoa > Arthropoda > Malacostraca > Decapoda > Palinuridae > Panulirus > Panulirus ornatus. The sequence goes on from NC_092282.1 coordinate 12,721,664, forward strand.
ATAGTAAAATTAGTAACTGTAATGATAATATGAATAATAGTGATAATGATAATAATGATAATAATAATGATGATAATAATGATGACAATAATGATAATCTATATATCAGTAATAGAATGTGTATGTGTGTGTGTGTGTGTGTTTGTGTGTCTGTGTGTGTCTGTGTGTGTGTGTGTGTGTTCATTGAGGATAAGGATATATGATAGTGTTAATAATGGTAATGATATTAGCAATGATAATACTGATAATGATAATGATAATCAGAATAAAAGTAGTAACAATAATGATTATAATGTAAACGATATTGATAATGATAATTATGTTGATAATGATATAATAATGATAATAATAATCATTATTATTTTCATTATTATATTATTACTATGACAATTATTTATATATCAATAACAGTGTGTGTGTGTGTGCGAACACATTGTGTTCCCTGGAAGCTTATTTTCATCAGTCCTACACCATCATCATCTATACTACACCATCATCATCACTGCTTGCTGGACCTACACCTCATCACATTCTATCTTTACTGTATCCTTATCTTCAATGAGCATAGACACACACACACCAATGGTGATGACGATGATGTTGTTAGGATGGCCTTTTGTATATGACCCCTGAAATGACCCAAGCTAGGTTCAAATCCGGACTGAGATCGTAATAACAATAATAAGGATAATGATAATAAAAATAGTAATAATGATGATAATGATAATGATAATGATAATAATGATATTAACAATAACGATAAAGATGGTAATAGTGCCAGTGTGTTATTAGAATTGATAGGTGGACGAAAAGTGCTCTCTGAGAACTAGTGGAGGGACGAAAAGTGTGTTTTAAGACACAATGAGAGGACGAAGAGTGTGTTTTAAGTACCAGTAGGAGGATGTTAGTGTAGACTGGTGTTTATTAAAAGAAACCTATTTTGAAAATGCATTTTATTCTCTCGACTTTCCTTCCTTGAACGCAGTCTTCCCTTCCCATACTTGACATACAGAGGCGTAACTCACACGATTTATTCTTTCTAACTCTACGTTTTTCTACACTATACACTAGTCCTACTATTCAGGCAAGGTCCTCTGTCGTCGTAAAAGTACGTTCTGACGTGAATGCGCCTCAGGTGATGTCAAATACCTGTCGTCGTAAATTTATATTCGTACCTACGCCTTTGGTGATTTCAACGACAAGTAGCAAATGATCCATGCCCGGGATCACTTGCTCCTTGCTTCTGAGAGTATTTTCTGCTTTATTTGTATAACTGACCCGGGTCTAATGTTTTTCTACACTATACACTAGTCTTACTATTTAGCCAAGATACTCTGTCGTCGTAAAAGTATGTTCTGACGTAAATGCGCCTCAGGTGATGTCAAATACCTGTCGTCGTAAATTTATACCCGTACTTGCGCCTTTGGTGATTTCAACGACAAGTAGCAAATGATCCATACCCGGGGATCACTTGCTCCTTGCTTCTGAAAGTATTTTCTGCTTTATTTGTATAACTGACCCGGGTCTAATGCCCTAGAGTTACTCTGGACCTCTTTCAAGAGGCTCCTGCAATTCAAGGCTGCGCTACGTCCCGTAGCAGGGACATGTGGATTCCTTTGGAGTGAGACGTTCTTTGACGAAACTGCACACTCTCGGTTATACAGCCTCTCCCAAAGGTGAATTTTCACTCGTTGTGTAACTTTGAGCAGGCAGAGTCCGGGAACACCCGAAAGTAGATAGAAAACAAATAACAAATAACAAATAGCAAAAGTTTTCAAAATACAAGAAAAATTAAGGATAACACGAAATAGCCTGTGTGTTATGGTGGATATCCACTGTAATTGGTTTTAACCCACTCCTTCAGCAATTGGTAACACCAAGAACCCAATGTCACCTGCGACTACGCACTATCATCATTAACAACCAGAAAGGAGTACATTTTGTACAAGGGTCTTTTCGTCTCAAAAGCGCACGCATTGGTTGCCTCTGTATTGAGCGTGGTCTCGAAGGTACAAGAGTCCCATAAAAGGGTTACTACAGTTATGTAATGAGAGTAAGTCAAAAGCGCGGAGTGTTCATCCTCCTCGAAGGCACAAATTGGGGTGTCTGAATGTGTATAGATGTAACTAAGATGAAAAAAGAGCAGAGATAGGTAGTATGTTCCAAGGAGAGAAACCTGTATGTTCTGGCTCTGAGTGAAATGAAGCTCAGGGGTAAAGGGGAAGAACAGATTGGAAATATCTTGGGAGCAAAGTTAGGGGCTGGTGAGAGGATAAGAGCTAAGGAAAGAGTAACACTACTCCTGAGGCAGTAGTTGTGTAAGAAAGTAAATTTAAGATTGATGTGGGTAAAAGTGAAAGTAGATGGAGAGAGATGGGTGATTATTGGTGCTTATGCACTTGATCATGAGAAGAAAGATCATGAGAGGCAAGTGCTTTGGGAGCAGCTGAATGAGTGTTTCAGCAGTTTTGATGCAAGAGACCGGGTATTAGTAGTGGGTGATTTAAATGCAAAGTAATGTGGCAGTTGAAGGTATAATTGATGCCATGTGGTGTTCAGTTATGACTGAAAATGGTAAGAGCTTGTGGAGTTGTGTGCCGTTTCAGCAGGAATGCATGTATAGTGAAACTGTATAAAGGCGAAGGGGATAAAGGTTAATGTTGTAACTACAGAGGCATAAATTTGTCAAGAATTCTTGGAGAATTGCGTATATATATGCAATTATCCCTGGGGATAGGGGAGAAAGAATACTTCCCACGTATTCCCTGCGTGTCGTAGAAGGCGACTAAAAGGGGAGGGAGCGTGGGGCTGGAAATCCTCCCCTCTCTTTTTTTTTTTTTTTAATTTTCCAAAAAGAGGGAACAGAGAAGGGGGCCAAGTGAGGATATTCCTTCAAAGGCCCAGTCCTCTGTTCTTAATGCTACCTCGCTAACGCGGGAAATGGCAAATAGTTTGAAAGATGTGTGTGTGTGTGTGTGTGTGTGTGTGTGTGTGTGTGTATGTATGTGTGTGTGTGTGTGTGTGTGTGTGTGTGTGTGTGTGGAACTCAAAGATCCTACGGCTTCAGTGTCTTTTCACAACAAGTACAACCATTTATGTCAACTGCTAAGGAGGAGTTGTACTCCTTTCGTAAACCAAGAGAGAATCAGAAGGTGACTCTTGGGGGAGGATGAGATTTCAAAGTCAATCAGAAATGTCTGGGTAACACGAAAGAAACTGTTGGTGTTGGTGCAAGTCTATGACGGTTCATATATCTATTTCACACCAGGTACTACTCCCCAAGTCGTGTAATGGAGAAATTGCATTCATAATATGACTCGATAAAGGAAGAGAGAGAGAGAGAGAGAGAGAGAGAGAGAGAGAGAGAGAGAGAGAGAGAGAGAGAGAGAGAGAGTTTATCTTTCACCTACATCGTTTCTCGAAAGCACTGGTGTGTATTGGTTTTCTGCAAGCGAGGGTATACATATAATCTTAAAGCAGTGTTTATATTTGCTTTAACCAGACGGAGGCAGATTAACATACTTGCTTGCACTGGCTTCTGACGCAAAGTGTACATATCTTTTCCCCACGTGAAGTTCATCGAGGTAACTTTCCCAGCCCTCCCTGTTTATTCAGAGTGTTCAAATGAATGGGCTTAGGTTAGCTAGGATTACTTTAGATTAGGCAAGATTAATAAATACTCCAAACTGAGAGATTGGACTTCAGTGGGCTCCATGCGTTCATCTCGGTTTGGTCCAAAAAAAAATGTGTTAACTGTGTGCCCTCATTTGTCAAGGAGTGAATAGCATTCTATGTTTTATGGCATGAATGGAAAACGGTATTGGATTAAATCTTTTTCATTCCATTTATGAATTCGCTTTGCCCAATAGAGTTACTGTAGTTCCTGGTACACGTTACTCTTTATTCAGGAAGGACGATATGTCTTTTTTTTTTTTTTTTTGCACGAACAGTAGCTACGGTATCATCCCATCCTGGCTGTAGAATGAGAGAAGGACCTGGATGATTAGTTCTTGGACGACCAAACATGGCCTAAATGACGACCTGAGTAGTTCATGAACAACCAGGGATGACCATGATGACGACCAAGGGATCGACAGGTTGGATATATAGGACGACTTTTCAGCGCCTTGGTCGTTTATAACTATTGGACGACCTCATAGTCGTTAATGTAGTTTACTGGGGTAGTTAAATGATCACTGGACAGCTTGGGGTGGTCTCTAAGGCTAGAGTACGACCCTCGTGGGATTAGGATAGTGACCCTCGAGCGCTATTGGTCCTTGAAGGTGACCTTAGATACTAGGGTCCTGAAGGAGGGTGACCAATTGGTCTTGGCGGAGATCATTATCTCGGAAAGCAAAAATGGGTATGTTTGAGGGAATAGTTGTTCCGACAATGTTATATGGTTGCGAGGCGTGGGCTATAGGTAGGGTTGTGCGGAGAAGGGTCGATGTGTTGGAAATGAGATGTTGAGGGTGAGGTGGTTTGATCGAGTAAGTAATGAAAGGGTGAGAGAGATGTGTGGTAATAAAAAGAGTGAGGTTGAGAGAGCAGAAGAGGGTGTTTTGAAATGGTTTGGTTACATGGAGAGAATGAGTGAGGAAAGATTGACAAAGAGGATATATGTGTCAGTGGTAGAGGGAACGAGGAGAAGTGGGAGACCAAATTGGAGATGGAAAAATGGAGTGAAAAAGATTTTGAGCGATCAGGGCCTAAACATGCAGGAGAGTGAAAGGCGTGCAAGGAATAGAGTGAATTGGAACGATGTGGTATACCGGGGTCGACGTGCTGTCAATGGATTGAACCAGGGCATGCGAAGCGTCTGGGGTAAACCATGAAAAGTTCTGTGGGGCTTGGATGTGGAAAGGGAGCTGTGGTTTCGGTGTATTATACATGACAGCTAGAGACTGAGTGTGAACGAATGTGGCCTATGTTGTCTTTCCTAGCGCTACCTCGCGCGCATGCAGGGGGAGGGGGTTGTCATTTCATGTGTGGCGTGGTGGCGACGGGAATGAATAAAGGCAGCAAGTATGAATCATGTACATCTGTATATATGTATATGTCTGTGTATGCATATATGTATACATTGAAATGTATAGGTATGTATATGTGCGTGTGTTTACGTGTATGTATATACATGTGTATGTGGGTGGGTAGGGTCGTTCTTTCGTCTGTTTCCTTGCGTTACCTCGCTAATGTGGGAGACAGCGACAAAGTATAATGTATAATATATATATATATATATATATATATATATATATATATATATATATATATATATATATATATATATATATATAAGCGTCATTAAGCTGTGATATGTTATGGTCAAGTTAGATTAATTTCGTGGACACAGAAAATTGACGATTTACCTGGTTTCCAGGCGATTAAAAATTCTTATTGAATAAACTTCCCAATAGATTTTTTCCCCCCACCAAGTTCTGGTTCGTTTCCCTGTCACTCGACTTTTATAAATAATAGATCACCAGACTAGAAGGAAAATATATTGCTAATGGCTTTCGAGAGCAGAGTCTATGATTATTTTTGCATATAGTGAGTGATTAGTATTTACAGTTTTATGGTAAGTGATCAGTGTTCACTTTCCTGTGTTTTTCTAGCAACTGAAGTTGATTTTATCCCTTGCGTAAGAGATATGATTTCCCGAAAGAAGTTTAGACAAAGATAGATAGATCAATAGAGAGAGAGAGAGAGAGAGAGAGAGAGAGAGAGAGAGAGAGAGAGAGAGAATTTAAACGAGGGAAGAATGAGGACGAGGGGAGAGTGTAGCCTGAGGGAGAGCTTGGACACAGGGAGAGTAAGAACTAATACAGGAGTCAAAGTGCGTGAGAGAGAGAGTACTTGTGGTGAGAGTGGGAGAATGAGGAGAGTGGATGAGTGTGGATGAGAGAACACGCCCACAACGAGATACCTACGTTCATTCGTTGCCTGAATACGGCCATTCGCCACAATGTGTCGGGACGACGCCATTACCACACTGAAGTTGGTGAACTGTGTTGGGAAGGACATTACATTATCCTCCAGCACCTCCCATCTTTGTTTATGTCGCTAATTATACTATTAACCACACAATATCGGGGTGGAGATTACCTCCATCAGAGAATCTAGTGTCGTTCCATTAACGCCGTCGAGAACTTGTGTTCAGTAAGCTGTAATCTCAAGACGCTGTGTGCTTGTGAGGAGAGAAGCTGCTGTAGGATGAGGCCATAAGAAGGCAATAGGAACCCCCAAGCCAGATCAGTCTGGTTGAAAATTTAATCTTCTTAGTCTCCTGGTTCCCCTATAGCGACCCAGCACTACACATCCCCTCGGTCCAACCTAGTACTACAAGCTCCCTGGTCCAGCTTAGTACTTACTAGCTCCCTGGTCCAGCCTAGTACTACTAGCTTCCTGGTCCAACCTAGTACTACAAGCCCCCTGGTCCAACCTAGTGCTACTAGCTCCCTGGTCCAACCTAGTATTTACTAGCTCCCTGGTCCAACCTAGTACTACTAGCTCCCTGGTCTCTTTGTAACAACCCAAGACCATCAGCCCTCTGGTTCTCCTATAACAAGCCATCACCACCAGCCAACCCTGATATCTATATGACCACCTAGCACTGCCAATCCCCTGGTTCCTCTGTACTTACCCAGTGCCACAAGTCCTTTTGTTTTCTCTGTAACAGCCCAATACCAACCACACTGGTTCCTTTGAGACAACCCGAGAGAGCCAGTTACTAGGTTTCCATTGTATAACAGCAAAATAGCTACAATTGACGGAGTCTCTGATAATTCAGAAGCATCGATCACTAGTTGCGTCTGCAAAACGAAGACATAAGGGCGTCTGAGGAAAACGGAAAAGAACAAGTTCTCAGAGAGAGAGAGAGAGAAACAAGAGACAGATAGAGACAAAGGGAGATTGTCATTCATCCGCTGAGGTGTATCAACCACAAACAATAAAAGGTTGGCTTTGTCAGCGGCAGCGACTGACGCAAGGAATTCAAGACATCATTTAATTGCTGAAATATGAAGGTAGGAAAGCCTGACATTCATAAAACACCACAAAGCTACTCTCACCTTTTGCCTTCTGAGTAAGGGAAGACACCTGGTAGTACAGAATAAACTCAAGCGTTCTAAAGTAAAAGTAAACTAGAAAATGGTGACATTCCAGAAGAAAAGAGGCAGATAATGGAATTTCAAGATACATGAAAAGGAGGGAACGTTGGAAAGCTACTAAAGTAATTAGCTCCTTAACTCTTTGAGTCGTGCACCAATAATCTGTCTTTCCATCACTTTATGTACCACCTGATGGTTACAGTCTTAGCACAAGAGAGGTACATAAATTGTGAACACTGAATCGTATTATGCATTTCTTAATAGAAAAGTATGATTGAAATATTGTATAACGTTTAAGGTGAAAATATATTTCTTTTCACTCATGACTAAAACTAACAAGGCCATAAAACACCAAGTACCACCTAGATGGCTCTCGATTACCACTTAGTGGCACACGTAACTCAGTTTGGGAACCATGAATAACCACTCAGTGATCTGCTTCTTTTGTCTCACAGCTAGAGAGAGAGAACCAGTTCCTCACAGTCACTGACTGGACTTGTGAGAAGTCCTCAGCCATGACACACACAATTGCTTGGGAGTCAAGGAGGCCACTTGGGTGCGAATGTTTCTGGAAGGTTGAAACAGACATGCAGAAATCCCAGTGAATAAGTGAACGAACTGGCAAAGTTCAGAGGACAGAGTCAAATCACAAGGTCCCACTGCGTTATTCGACTGATCATATACCTCTCTCTCTCTCTCTCTCTCTCTCTCTCTCTCTCTCTCTCTCTCTCTCTCTCTCTCTCTCTCTCTCTCATATCTTTCGGTCATGATGATGCTCCTGCTGTCTATAAAGATAATCCAAGTTTTGCAGAAGAATAAAGTTTATTTCATAATGAAGTAAAGCACTTTTTCACTTATTTTCATAATATTGTTAACATTCACATTCATATGAAGCCGAGAGAAACCATGGAATAGTGTATGGGGCCCGGTTGTGGATAGAGGGTTGTGGTTTCTGTGGATGCGATTGAATAAAGTCTTTCTTTATCTGTTCCTGGCACTGCCTCGCAAACGCGGGAAGAAGCGATTAAGTATGCGAGAAAAAGTAGATTCAAAACTCGTCTAAATGTCGCGTCGTGGCTGTTTATGATGGTAGGGTGGTGCTTGTGGTAGCTGAAGTGGCTGTGATAGTAGAATGGTGTTGTAGAAGGGTGTTGGTGGAGGTAGGTGAACTAGTGATGATGGTTGTGTGGTGATGATGGTTGATCTGATGATGACGGTAGAATAGTAGTGGTGGTGGCTAGATTGGTGATGATGGCATGATGGTCAGTGGTGGTAGTAATGGTAGCTGGAATAGGGATGGTGAGCAATTAGCTACATCGAACTTTATAACCTTCCTATCGCAATGGCACACAGCGGTTCCTAAAATGGAAAAAAAAATGTATTTTCAATGCATTTTGAGACTAGAGAAAACAACTATACCGTTTGCTTTTTTTTTATCATATGGCATTGTTCACATATCTATTCCTAGCATGCAGATCGTACCAGTCCATTGTCCTATAGTGTACGAATTTTGGCGTATTCATTTTGAATGAATTATACACGAAGCCTCACTGATGAACTGGGCAATATTGATGGTATGGTCTCCTCACACAGTTACAATGTTTCAAATACCGCATCTGCGGTTTGACCGTATCAGTACGTGGCATGAATCTCTCTCGCTGATATTGTAAGGGATGAGTGAGCTGTAAATTTCTACTAACGGCTTTAAATTTCCTTTATGTTACATCCAGGTAGAGATAAAGACGAAGAAGCCCATCTACACAGGTACTAGAAGTAATAATACACACACACACACACACACACACACACACACACACACACACACACACACACACACATACACACACACACAGTGCAGCCCCCCCTCCCCCAAGCTTATCTCGTACTTAAGAGCAGATTCAGATGGACTGGACCTTGTATCTTCAGGCCCATTGTGCAAGTAAGGGTGAGGCAGAGGATTCTGGAAGGGAGGGGCTTCTGAATTAGTATTTCCTGAATGTATCATCGCACCGTGGCAGAGTGAGGCGTAATGAGAGCCCTGGTTGTATGAGGATCTGAACCTCAAACAGAAATACTAATGAGAGGTGCCATGTACAGAATGTGGCCCCATGTACTGCATGATGGGTCATGTACAACATGCTGATATTCTTTTCGTGGTTATATTTTTAAATAATCATGCACGAGGAGATTATATATATATATATATATATATATATATATATATATATATATATATATATATATATATATATATATATTACATGATCTAATGGAGAACTTATTATCCGATAAGGAAGTGTAACAGTGAATAAAACGAGAATCTTTATCACTAGTAAGCAGCTGTGCTAACTAACGTGCTTGCATGACTTGCTTCATTTTACTTTTTTAGATTAAATTCTTTAATCTTGATATATACATTAGCTTGTGTGTGAACATCTTGAAGTATACAGTGTATTTCTGAAGTTTTAAGTGGGCTTAGTCATCACCTTTCAGCTGAAAGCTAAGAACTGAGAGGATATTCAGTATAGACCAAAGAGCTAAAGCTAGAATAATTTTTTTCAGCAGAGATGTAGTCAGGCAAGGTTAATGAACACGACCCTTCCCCGTCGCTATGTCTGCTCGGAGGAGGAGTGGTGTCCATCAAAGGAAAGATTGTGAGGGTATTTACGGAAGACGGAGAAAAAGAATCGGTAAAGAAGAAAAAAAATTGAGGGATGATTGCCTTACTCATGTCCATCTCCTTTAGGCCATGTATACGTCAGCAGGTAGCCATTTCATCAACCAGTCCTTAGAGCTTGCCTGAGGACCGACTGCTGCGACCAGAAGTCGAACCTATGACGGTTTTACCCCGAGCGGCCCGTGAATGCGTCACAGCCAGTAACGGTAATAGGTTAGATTAGGTTCGGTGGAATATAATTCATTTTTATGATGGGTTTCCTTGAAATACGAAGCAGAAAACAAGACGAAGGTTTTTATAACACATTCACACATACACACACACACATATATGTGTGTATATATATATATATATATATGTATGTATATGACTGTTATATTCCTCTCTTGTGTCTCCCCTGATGATGTGATTATTACACGAAAGTGCACTTGGGAACTTTTCGTGTTTCATTTTCCCCGTGGACTCATAGGAATATATATATATATATATATATATATATATATATATATATATATATATATATATATATATATATATGACTGCTCGTTTAGATCTTCAGCTGCAGCACCATTGTTAACTGTAGTTCATCTTTTGCTGGTCTCGTCCAGACTTCCCCCTTACGTATCAATCTTCCCTTTCTTCTAACCAGAAGGTAATCCTAAGCAGCATTTCGTGGAGCACTGAGTTACTCAATCCATTTACCCTTCCAGAGGAGAAACAGTACCTAGACACCATCTGTCTGAGCCAGGTTGTCGGAACAAAACGCATCAATCGAAACTTTGACACTCCCTCAAGTAAAGAAATATATTTCTCTCTCTCTCTCTCTCTCTCTCTCTCTCTCTCTCTCTCTCTCTCTCTCTCTCTCCATCCCTTTTCCCAAACTTTTTTTTCCCCCCCTCCCTGCCTCTGGATGGAAGAGAACAAATGATGCCACTATTCAGGAAAACTTGGAAATATTTATCGTGTACTGGGGGAGTTGAGGGAGGGAGTATGGAGCAAAAACCGAATGACGTGTGTGAGGTTGTTTGTCACCCAATATCGATGTCCAGTTTGGGCGTCGAGTACGTAGAGGCTATACATATGTTGGAGCGGGAGTGGTTGTCAGCTGGGGTTAGCGGGTGTCAGCCGGGGATGGCGAGTGTCATTTGGAACAGGAATGGATATGAGCTGGGGAGGAGGAGGGTGTGTTAGTAGCATGTGTCAGCAAGGGGGGTGTTGGGTGCCAGGTGGGGAGGTAGAAGGTATCAAATGGGGGGGCAGTGGTTAGACAAGGGACGCCTTACAACACGTGATGACTGTCACAATCATTGGTCTGAACCGAAGGTAAACAAATACAGAAACACATCCAAGAAGCTAAATCAACTTTCACACAAAAACACACGCAACATGAACAAACACACATAATCATACGCAACCAACAAACACAGAAATACACACACAACACAAAAAGTAACAAATGAAAGAGCAAGATGATTCGTAAATGTCCAGAGGATGATAATTGCATGATGACATAAGTTGGATACAAAACTTACAGATGGTATTCAAAGGGCCGTGACAAAAGTACATTTATCAGTGTAAGGTTCAGAGATCGTTCACGGGAGAAGCTGGTGCTGGGGAGTGTGGAGACCGTAGCTAACAGTCAGCGACATAAGAACGAGAAAGTTAAGATGTCAATAATTCTGACGTTTTCAGACTCGAGAATAAAAATTCTTTTTCAATGTTGCCGTTTTCTTTGTCTCTCTTATATCTTGCTCATTTCCTCCTCGTCCGTGCACTGTTGGCTCCCTCATTCTGCTCATTTCCTCCACTTCCTAATCCTCTGTTCATTTCTACATTTCTATTTCCCATTTCTCCTTTGTTCTCTCCATCCCTTCTCATTGTTTCGTTTCATCTTCTAATTCTTCATCCGACATGTCCTGTCTGTTACTTAACCAAATGTTCTCCTATCCATTGTCTCACCTATGGTTATCCTCCCTTCAACTCCCTCTCTTTAATCTCCTCTCCTTTCAGTCCCCTCTCATGAACCGTTCCTCTATCCCTGCACCTTCTCTGGTCCCCATTTCTTCAACACTTAAGTCCTACTCGTTCTGTAAGATTCCTTGAATTTCGTCCGTCCTTCCATGCCCTGCCTTAAGCCTTCCAACTCCCTTCAACTCAAATCCCCCAACAAAGGATTCAACTTTCTTCCTGTGAATTGCCAACTTCTTTCATCAACTTGTCCCACCCACTGGATCAGCCGAATGGCAACTGCTTGTCTTCACCACGAAACAATTGGTGGTAATCGCTGATCTTCCGAGCAAAGTAGTTCTATTCTTCTGATCATAAGTTGGAGGGAAATGGATCCCAGGGATGAATAAGGAATCAGGACTACTGATACGATGTTGGTTTTTCTGTCTTGTTTTACTTAGCCGATCGCATTTGTTTTTAATAGAATCTATCGTTTAATTCTTCGCCTGATCCATGAGTTAGATGCACATTTCGAAACCATCTCTTAGGGGGAACTTACCACGAGCCCCCTTCAAAGACAGGGACATCTTTCAGTGCCTTCTTTTTGATTCCTGTCTGTTGTGGGGTGAAGTCCAGGTCATCCATTGTACATATTTTCGTTCCTATTGGTCATCATTCTAATAAAGGAGAAATACCAACATTCACCTTTTTCTAGTAAACAGAAAACAGAAGTTGAAATACTTTAGTAGCTTCGTAATGTTGTAGTTGAGTCAAGAATGATGGAACAATCCATATCAGTTATCAAAATAAACATATGAGAAATGATTACAATAATCATGTAAAAAAACATTGTGATTACGGTAAATTCATCAGAAAATCGTAAGCTTATATTAAGTATATCAAGACTTTTCGTTGCTGTTGTCTTCCTGTATCCTATCAACTCTTCATAAAATTCATTTACATTTCTGAAGGATTTTGTTATATTTATATTTTTTTTCTAACGTCTTAAATCATAGCATTATAGAACATCAAAACACAGAAATGTGAATTTAGAAATCTCACACAAGGCATTACCATAGACCCCCATACAATACCATTTCTAGGTTTTCTGCGAGCAATATGTGCTCTGATATTTCGAAACTCTGGATATAGAATTTCAGTACAATGTATTCACTTCTAAACCCCCCGTTTAGTATTGGAATGTCGACTAAAACATCTACGTGTGTTCCGAGCCGATCTGAAACCCTTTCCCGAAATCCCCAACAATACGAAGGGGGTTAAAGGCGTTTCAATTCTCCCCCAACTATATTCCAGCATCGTAAAGACTTCCTCAACCTTATTACATCAGTTGGGTGGAGATCTGGACTCCCGTGTTACATAAGCGTGGCGTATATAAGAGGTATTTTTACCCGCGAGGTTCAGCGGTACTTGCGCGTCTTTCTGGGAGTATTTGACTCTAGATGAAGACACTTCCCAAGCAATTTGGCTCCTCCCCCCTAGGCGTGGGCGCCGACCGCGCATGGATTAGAGTCTCTTCGCCACTGATTTACGGTGCCATCATGTCAGGTTTGCTGTATCTCTCGGATCATCACGCGAGGGAGAAAAATCCGGGCGATCCTCTGGCAAATGTTGGAGGCATTTCTCTCTGTATCGGTCGTAAAGCCACCCCTCCAGACCAAGGGTTCTTAACCTCTGGTCCATGGACCGATAGTGGTCCATAGACCAAACCCACTGGACCACAGAAGGATGAAAATAGAGTTATCAATGAAAAAGAAAGAATGGAATGAAAGAAATATGTAAATGAATGAATACTATTATCAGTACTGTTTCTAGTGAGGGTTGTGATGGTATTATTTGCTCCTGATCGTGATGTCAGACCCGATATGATATTGGATATATGCTGAAGATGGTTCATAGACACAGTAGGTACCTCCTTTCAGTGGTCCTATCATGAAACAGGTTAAGAACCCTTTATTCTAAGACGCAGTACGTACCTCCTTTCAGTGGTCCTCTTATGAAACAGGTCAAGAATCCTTTATTCTAAGACACAGTACGTACCTCCTTTCAGTGGTCCTCTTATGAAACAGGTCAAGAACCCTTTATTCTAAGACACAGTACGTACCTCCTTTCAGTGGTCCTCTTATGAAACAGGTCAAGAACCCCCTTTATTCTGGACAGCTGTTGTAGTTCAACATTCCCCCATGAAAGTATCAGGCCTTCGCATGCGAGGTGATACTCTGATTCGTCCTAACTGTTGTCCTAGACCCACCTTCCCCATCAAGCTGTTAGACTGTGGCGTACACTGTGGTGTTGCAATTCTGCCAGACAGTGTAGGTCTGAACTCTGGGAGCTGTCAGACTGTGGCGTACACTGTGGTGTTGCAATTCTGCCAGACAGTGTAGCTCTGAACTCTGGGAGCTGCCGGACTGTGGCGTACACTATTGTGGCGTTGTAATTCTGTCAGACATTGTAGGTCTGAACTCGGGAAGATGTCTAATGTTATGGGTGTTGCTCAAGACCCAAAGGATAGATTCTTGGCTCTAGCGATAAGATGGAGCTGTGTAGCCAACCAGATACCTAAACAGCATCTCCGCTGCTCCTATCTGCCTCGACGAACCCCAGTTAAGTGAAATGATGCTTTTATGTCAGTGAATGAAACAGCATATCCCCGTGACCTGTGTGGGTGTATAGATAGATAGATAAATAAATGAATAGATATCAGTACATATACGTATATCTTTTGATATATGAGGCCTAACAATTGTGTTTTAGAGAATTAGTTGTGTTAACAAAGGATTTGGTAGTCAAGACAGCTCAGTGTACCAATTAATTACTTGTTTAATTACTCCAGAGTATAGATCCAGAGATGAAAGGATTAAGGATAGTATCAAACCCCTTTTGATTCCCTTATAGTCCATTTTTGGTTTAAAGATTCTGCGGCACAAAAAAGAGGTATCTTTAATTGTGCTTATTTTCTTCAAACAATTTAGATTTTTTTTCATTGCCACGTAATACGTCATCTTCACCATGTTGGGTAAAAATACGAGGGTCTTATCTTCATATCTGGGCTGCATATTCGTGCCAGAAACCACTGGAGGAAATGAGGCAGGTAATCAGATGCAATGGTTATCATTTAAGATTTCATTTACGACCTGTAGACCCAGAATGCTGTTTCTAGACTTAAAACTCAAAAAAGATAAACACTATAATCCCTTTTCCTTCACCAGTTTTCAAACGAGAGAAAACTTTTATCAGAAAATAGGAAATTCTAAACTTGCTTTCTATTTTTGATTAGGTAGATTTTCATTCTTTATCGTAGCTTAATCCTATCATAGCCACTGTACTGAACAGGCTTTAAAAGAAAAAAATCGTCCTCTGGCTAACTAATTAATCTGATAACCTTTGGAAAACATTACGAGTACATAATTCACTTATTACCTCCGGATAAGTAGGTACCAGGTAATGGCGGCTTTGGGAGATAAGGTTAAGAATGCGGGAAATTTATTTTGTTTTTTGCTATAATGATTTCATGTTATTCTCTGCCATGAGGCACTCAGGGTGTCACTCTCCCCTGTGCCTTTTAACCTGTAGAGATCGAGACACTAATTCCTCCTCAGATGTACATTCTGTATTGGCTTGATCTATAACATGCAGGTGGAAGGAGGGTTGAGATATCGCAGAATGATGGATAGACAGATAGATCGATAGATAGATAGATAGAAAGATAGAAAGATAGGTAGGTAGGTAGATAGATACATAGATAGGTAGATAGGTAGATAGATAGATAGATAGATAGATAGGTAGATAGATAGATAGATAGATAGATCGTTAAGTAGACTGATAGCTAGGTAGAAAGATTAGAAACGTAGGTATAGATATAGTTCATACCTGTGCGCCGTTTCCTATGTTAGCAAAGTAGCGTCAGGAACTCTCTAGCTATCATATATAGCGCCCTTTCTTTTTATGTAATCTAAGCGCCGAACGCCAGTACTTCTGCAAATGCCGGGACGTAAAAGGAGAAATAAAGAAAAAATCTGAACGAAATGATGTTAATTAGCGTTCGCTTCTGATGAATATTCTGACAAGAAAGGCCAGTCTACAACTGTGGGTCATCTCTCACTCCCTAACCCACTCCAACCTCCACGCACCTCCCTCATTCCCTAACGCACTCAGTCTTCCGCACGCCTCCCACACTCCCTAACCACGCCCCCTTGCTACACACCGTATATCTCCCGCGTTCAAGCACATCTACACACCATAACATCAACCTCCCACACACGCTAACCTTACACTCCCACACGCCCTAATATCACTCTCCCACACACCCTAATGTCATCCCCACCCCCACACCGTAACATCATCCTCACACACGCCCTTTTATATCGCCTTCCTACACACTCTAACATCGCCTCTAACACACCCTAACTATACTCGTCCACATGTTATGCGACGCACCTCCTATACGCCCTAACACACTCCCTGCTGCATGGACTTCCTTTACGTCCTCTCACTCGCCTTTCCACGGACCCTCCCGCGCACCTTGTCTCACACCTTGCCCACGCCCTAGCGCTCTCCTCCCAAGGGCAAACATCTGTCAGTCAATACACAGGGAAGAACGCACGTCCTGATGCATGAAATGCGGGTTAATGAGACTTTGTTTGTCTGTATTTCAGCGTGTACGAGTGTGTGTTGATTCGTATCATTATAGGGGATTTCTTCGAATCGGTGAGTGTGTGTGTGTGTGTGTGTGTGTGTGTGAGAGAGAGAGAGAGAGAGAGAGAGAGAGAGAGAGAGAGAGAGAGAGAGGTGGGGGGGGAGGAGGAATCCATATATGCAGGCATCTTGTCTTATCCGTATTTTTTGCGACACTTGTGAATAGTCTCTGGCGATCTCTACATATGTTCACGTCTTCCATACATGGAAGACGCGGAGGTAACTCAGTCCATAGGGTGAGTGAGGTGACGAAGGTTCTGGGAGCAGTGAGGAATGTGTGGAAAGGAAGGTCACCATCTGGGAGGGTGAGATTATGTATGTTTGACGATATATTTGTCCCAGTAATGTTGTATGGATGCGAGCATGGGCTGTGGGTATGCATGTACGAGAAAGGGTGAATTTGTTTGGGATAGAACCTTTGAAGACAATATGTGATGTGAGGAGAAATCACTGAGTAATAGTAGGGCAAGAGAGAGGTGTAGTAATAAAGAGAGTAAGACTGAGATATTAGGAGGGTGTGTTGAAATGGTTTGGACATATGGAGAGAATGAGTGAGGAGAGGTTGACAAAGAGGATAAGTGTGTCAGAAGAAAAGGAGACGAGGAGAAAGGGGAGACAAAATCGGAGGCAGAAGGTTGGAGTGAAAAAAATCTCTTGGTGTTTAGGGCCTGGACATACAGGAGAGTGAATAGCGTGCACGACAATGTGGTAAACAAAGAGCGCCCTCTCTGCCAATGGAAAGCAGGATGTGTTTCGTTACATTGCACATGATAGGTAGAGAATGGATATGAGCGAATGGGGCCTTTTCGTTGACTGTTTCCTGGTTCTGTCTCGCTAACACGGGAAACTGAGGAAAAGTAAAAAAAGTATATATATA
>NC_092282.1:12743986-12766486 GCF_036320965.1 Panulirus ornatus
ACGCGCGGATGAGCCAATGCATCTACTTCCCTCCTTTTTTATTAAAAGCGTCGATCGACACGGCATAAACATCCTCTAGCCGTGGCCATCTCGGATGGAAAGTTTGAGGAAAAAAGCACGTAAAAGAAATTAGTATAAACTCGTTAGACGTCTGTAAGCAGGACTCTTGTTGCACTTGGAAGGGTCGTGGGGTCAGAGGAATACGGAGGAAGAAAATGGGATTCTAAAGCTGTGCAGTTTTCGAAGAAAGAAAGAAACATAAATGGTCAAAATCTGTGAGAATCATTTTCCTTTCGTGTATAACAACTCTAGGCCTTAATGATTAGGACATATGATGACAGTTCAATTGGAATTAGTCGAAGTGATATACTTATGGGGCAAAGAGAGCGAGGCAGCCACATCGTGCGAAAAGATTGAGAAATGCTTTGGGAAAGGCGACGCAAGGAGATGTGATAAAGACAGTCTTTTGATTTCTCTCTGGCTGAGAGAGAGAGATGGAAGAAGAGTCAAATATGTGACCAGCGCTCCGACCAGAGTATGAGACCCTTGTATATCTAGACAACTGTCCAGAGGTGAAAAATTTTTGATACCAGTACAACTCGCGCAGCTTGAGAAACAGATTCTGTTCTATTTGTTGTGCTATATTGGGTTTCCAAGACAGATTTTAGGATGTGGTTATGAATAACAGTGTTTTAAAATTTGACCGTAGAAAACGAGTGAGATTTAGAAAGAAAAGAAGTTAGAAATTGAGTTTTTGTAGTGTAGAAGTTTACCACTTCACTGTTACTCCAATTAAAGATGTTGCACACGCCCGAATCAAGTGAGGAAAAAATGTTCAGTGCGAGAAAAAAATAAGAACGAGAATTGTCATTAGGAGAGAAGGTATGGAGTCGTCGGCGATCAAGTGAATAGAATTAGAGATTGAGGAAAAAAATTCATTTGATAGAGCAAATGATGAGGGTGAGCGAGAAGACACTACCCTAAGGGTTACCAATGTGGATACGATGGGAAGAAGACCTCGCTTCTTCGACTCATCCCGCGAGAGATCGACTGAAAAGAAAGCTAAGCGTTAGAGGACAGAGTGAAACATAAAAGCCAAATAGAAGGAAGTTTAAGAAAGCAAAGACATGTCACACTCTGTCAAGTACTCTGGGAGTAAAGAACAAGAAGTGAGTCACACAGAACAGGAGATCGCCTGCCAACTTTGCGCCACGAACCCGTATCTAAGACTTTAGAAAGGGGAATCAGTTTCTAAGTGTTTAAGGAAATGAGAATTAAGGCGAGATTCAAAGACTCTGAAGAGCAAAAGTGAGGGTTATGAGGCGATGGTTAAAAAGGCAAAAAAATGATCTCATATATTGAGCTCGGTTGCACTAAGACATATGCTTCCAAAAGAAATGAAAAGTAATCTGCTTTTTTAAGACAGTATCGAAATGGATGATTAAGCGTTAGTGCTGGCTTAGAGACTCACTCCCTTACGTCACAGAGCAGGTCTACCGTCTGGACTATACGCCTTGCCCACTTGCATCCGGGAGACTATTCAAAAGATCTCATGTGTGGAAAATATATGTGGAGGGCATAGGCTTAATATGAGAATGCAGCAGGAGGAGGAGGTAAGCTGTCGAAGCAACCCAAGTAGAGTTATAAGAGAATGAGGTGCCAAATAGAACAACTTTATATGTTGGAGAATAAGTTATAGCCCAGTTAGGCCAGAAAGGAGGAAGAATGGTTGAAATGCTGAAGCTGGAAGGTAGGCTTTTAGTTCAGAACCAAGAAAGAAAAGTAAAAAATCAGCAGAAAAAAACCTAGCAAGAAACTTTCTCACTTTCCGTTTGTGAAGGTGTGCTTGATTCTTTGAACAGCTGTAAAATGGAGGTAGAATGAGATTTAGGATAGGAGTTTCATGGCACCATAATCTTAATCTCTTACGAGACTAGCATCAGAAGAACCACCAGACTCGGTTTGAGGGGGATGAAGACTTAGTACAGTTAGAGACGAAGAGCATTATAACCAGCAGAGAGGAACTCTGGTATAAGATCAGCACAGCTGGAGACATCCCGACCCGCAAAGCTGTCCTGGTCTCAAAGGATTTCAGTATAGAATCTGCGCAAGGAACACTTGTAAGCTCTGTCAGAGTGCAAAGGTGAGCATTTCAAGAGGGTGATGATGAGTAAGTTAAGAAAATTAGCTCTCATAAGAAGACTTCAAGAGGGGACAGCAAGTAAAAGGTTTAAATGTCAAGAAAAAGCGTAGACCGCGTGATCTTAAATAAGTTTCCAAAATCTTGAATAAGTTCGACAACAATAATCATAAAAATCTACTTTGAATACAAGAAAAATATATTCGTAACCACAGATGGAATAAAACTTAAAGGTGTGAGATGTAATACTGACGTGTGAGATTTCTTTTTTCTTTTATTTTTTGCACTGCTTCGAACGCTGATATGAGTTTACCGTCCAACGTTAGACATGCAAAGAGTATTAATACCTTCAAAAATCATTAGGAAGATTTTACATCAATTTTGGTATTCACTGAATAAGCACAGAGGAGAGTAAAATACGGACACACTGTTTTCTTTATCTCATGACCGTAGTGAAGACTATATTTGAAGGGGCAGCTGTGGGTGGGATAAGGCACTGATATGCTGTGATAGGAATTTCCCTTTCGTTCTGTTGTGTTGAATTCCATACAGGTATACTTCACCAGTGCATTGTGTTTTTCTCCCACTCACTGCTGTTACTGGAGGAGGGGGAGAATGCCTCCTCACTCTTCTGTTCGTACGTTATCCACTTTAGTACTGGAACAGTTGGATTTGCTTTCAAAACTGATAACTTTAGACATGGGCCAACGGGCCTTCTGTTGTCTGTCTGTCTGTCGTTTGTACGGCCACGTTTCTCTCTCTCTCTCTCTCTCTCTCTCTCTCTCTCTCTCTCTCTCTCTCTCTCTCTCTCTCTCTCTCTCTCTCTCTCTTTCCACTGTGCGTGCCGGAGCCGCCTTAAGCGATTAGCTTTGACTGGACGTAAGTGATATGCTTACACATCTTGTCCAATTCCACATCCATACTACTGATGCTCTATCCCAGCCTATAATCCACTTCCCACCACCACCACTGACTTTCTGTGTTTCACCTGTGGCTATGAGTTCACAGATACATCCATGGGCCGCCAGGAGTCAAGTCATATAGGTTCGAATCCTCGTCCTGGCAGCCGGTCCGCAGTTAACCCAGCTGTTCATCCTCCCCTAAGAGTTGGTCGATGGAATGCGTACCTAGCTTTAGCTAGAATATATGAAAATATATATATATATATATATATATATATATATATATATATATATATATATATATATACAAATAACTTTAATGATATGGTTCTTCTTAAGGCATTCAATCGACCATGCTATATCAAAAGAGTTCATTCAGTAGCCCTTGCCATCTCAGATTACACGAACCAATAAAAAAAAATATATATTTTTTCGAGCTGTCAGAGGAATGTGTGGAGGTTTGGTGTTCATTGGTGGCTATGTTTCAACGCGTGAGTGTTCCCAATAACAATAGTAATCATATTTCAGTGAACCAATAATCCTTTTGTCGCAGAGATACGCAACACGTGAACACCATACATATTGCTGGGCAATACACTCCACGAAGTGTGTTACTGCTCATACTTTGCACCTTTTCGGCACACTGTTTCTCCTTTCTTTATCTGCGAATGGATTTTGTGCATTTTCTATATACATTAACGACACCAACAAAATGCACACACGTGTGTCATTCAACAGTGGCAAATTTTATTCCCTATTGCTTTCAAGCATTTTTGGGGTAACTTTATCTCTGGTAATGGCAGGAATGAACAATACAAGAGTAATTCTATTATATTAGCGTCGTCTTCGTGCTGGTCAGTGTATTGCATTAATAGTGCCCTTTGTGAAGCGAGTGTGAAGCATTAATAGAATGCAACTGTCGTATTTGTAGAATGTACGTACAGTGTTTGCAGAATGTAATTACCGTATTTGTAAAATGCATTTACTATCATTTCATTTGTAGAGCCATGAATTTTCATGGATTTAGAGAGTAAAGAGGGATAAACAGAGTTTTATATTCATTATCAGTAAATTACATTTGTGTATCACGAGGCTTTTATGAGGAAAGAATACATCAGTTTCGATGATGTACAATGACCACTACCATATTGTGATGACCTGGTACAGTGAACAATCTACATCACTCTACTGACAATATGAAATGATTATGATTATATCATACCTGACTTGTCATTATAGATAGTCAGCATAATGATAATGATAGTAATGATAATAATGATGATAATGATAATAATAATAATAGTAATAATAATGATAATAATGATAATAATAATGATGATAATAATAATAATAATGATGATGATAATGATAATAATAGTAATAATAATGATAATAATAATAATGATAATATACATAGAACAATTAACGTATCACATCATTAAGCTAATACTTTCGAACGAACAATAAGTATCATGACCCGGAAATACCATTTCAAATGCTCTATAACATAAGGATGCGAACTTGGTGCATTGAAAAGAATAGTTAATCGTGGTATATAAGGTTATGAGTCATTTATATCATTATATGCTGATAGCCATACGAAAAGTGAAACGCTTAGATTCGAATGCTTTCGTGAATGACCGAGAAAACGCCCAAAACTTCGTGATTCATTTTCCTTGTACCTACCAGCATCATCTTGAATCATATGCTTTTTTGTGATTCAACTAATTATATATATATATATATATATATATATATATATATATATATATATATATATATATATATATATATATATATATATATATATATATATATATATATATATATATATCAACTCTATTCTACTGCGCATTTGACGATTTTTTTTTTCAGATTGTGAAAGTTAAGAGAATTTTGGACTTGTTCTCTAGCGTGTGTACGTGTACTTAAATAAGTGAAAAAAAATGTTTATTTCAAGGGATATAAGTACCGTCCAATCGCCACAGATGTGTTGCAACTTCTCTCCATGTCTCAAGCAACGTGAGTAAGCGCTTGAGTAAACACTTAAGCGCTTTCTTTTGTGTTACCAGTGTTTACCCTCAAGCTGAGTCTTAACATGCAAGAACTGTGGCGTATTGTTTTCCAATACCCAGTCTACTTTGAGAACTTCGCAGGAAAAACAGCATCTGATCTTGAAGGTTCCAATATCTTAGACGGTGTAGTATCCTCTTATGGGAGAATATTTCAGATCTCTCTAGGAGTCGACTGATCTTCCTTGTGTCATTCATCGTCTCATTTTAGATCACACGCTTGTCCAATCAATTGGGCGGAGGGGAAAACAATAAGGGAGAAGGAAGCCAAGGAAGGAGAAGTAAGGGATATGATGAAAAATGATCTAGATACCAGAAAAATGATCTAGATACTGAGGCTATCCAACTAGCAAGGAGAGATATGTGCAATGGAGGACCATGATGCATCCACGTAAGACATGATCACCCACGTAAAGAACATGACAGAGTGGTAACAGTGAGAGTGGAAGAAGACATGATCACCCACGTAAAGAACAAGACATAGTGGTAACAGTGAAAGTGGAAGAAGACATGATCACCCACGTAAAGAACATGACAGAGTGGTAACAGTGAGAGTGGAAGAAGACATGATCAACCACGTCAAGAACAAGACAGAGTGGTAACAGTGAGAGTGGAAGAAGACATGATCACCCACGTCAAGAACATGACCCAGTGGTAACAGTGAGAGTGGAAGAAGACATGATCACCCACGTCAAGAACATGACCCAGTGGTAACAGTGAGAGTGGAAGAAGACATGATCACCCACGTCAAGAACATGACCCAGTGGTAACAGTGAGAGTGGAAGAAGACATGATCACCCACGTCAAGAACATGACAGAGTGGTTGCTGTAAGAGTGGCAGACATGATCACTCACGTGAAGAACATGACACACTGGAAACTGAACTAATGAAGGACCATGATCGTAACTATAGTATTGAGGGAGGAAATGGAATACGTACTTATATAAGCTAGGAATATCCTGATAAGTTCTAAAGTACACACACACACACATACACACACACACACACACACACACACACACACACACACAGACACACACACAGACACACACAGACACACACACACACACACACACACACAGACACACACACATACAGGCACAATATCCTAGCAGAGTTATTTTCTATACAACGCTTCAAACTTATACGTTACAGTGTTCCTAGGGGAAAAAGATATATTAGGAAAAGAAAAGGAAAAAAAAAATGCTTAACCCCCTTCCATTTACAGGACTATCCCTTCAAGCCAATTGCGGCAGTTACAGTCAATTGTAACCAGTTTAAACTACAACACAGAAGATGGCGAGCAACAGCTTTATTGACTGGCACAATGTATGGGGTGTTGTCAGTTGACAGAGGTTTGCTGCATGTGTTTTCTCCACGATTAAAGGCGATATATCATAACATTTGTGCATAGTGAACAACGAGACATTGTGTCGAGAACAGGGCGATTCGCTGTACACCATGTGCCGTCATGTTAATTTGTTATAGTTTGTTCTACCTTGTAAGCTTTTTCGTGCCATAACTACGTTCTTTTGTGCTTCGTTCTGCCTGACTGAGGGCCGACTCTAACTGGTTGAGCGAAGTTTTTCTTGTCTCTGTGTTCGTGAACTGATCCCGTCCAACGTAGCCGATATGCCCACGCCCCTGAACCTTTCATCCTTCCAGCATCAACATCGGTTTTTTTTTTTTTAATCCTCGTATAAATTAGGTATTATGCTCCTCGAACCCTTCGATATGCAAATGTAGGTCAACTTCTTAAGGCTAAGAGAGGATGGGAAACTCTGTTGCAACCATCATCCTTTAAGCTTACAGGTAGATGGGATCTTGGTGGCTGTCAACAAAGGTTCGGTCAATATTCCCTTTACCAAAGTTTTTTGTCTTTAAGAGAATACCTTTTTTTTTTCCATTTGCCACTTTTCGCCTTTGCTTCGTGCCTTTTTTTTTTCTTAGCCTAATCCAGGTACCTACTTTATCGACCAGCCCCCTAAAGGGGGATGAACAGCTGGGACGACTGTGGACTGGAGACCGCGACCAGGATTCGAACTTGCTCACAAGTAAAATGAAAATGTCTGTTGACTGAAAACTGACACACTCTAACTCACTGTAAAATCTATGGCACATACTGTGCTATACCCTTATCAAGAGGTGAGTTATTATCATAGACCAGAAGACCAGGGGCGCTTACTTCTGGAGCTCCCTTATCAGTGGTTCGATTCCCACCGTTCATCCTCAAGGTCGACCTCCTCCTCCTCCTCCTCCTGTTGTACGCTCTGTCTCTCTCCCCTAGCCCAGGTAGTGACGTGTTATCCCCTCGAGAGAAATTAGGTTGTGTGTCTGATCTGTTGTCTCCACACACACACACACACACACACACACACACACACACCAGCAAAGTGAGGGGGGGGGTCTTACGTTTGATGTCTCTTATTCTGTTAATGGTGACATTCATCACAGCTCCTGCGGTTGGTGTTTTCGTTGTACACAGTATATCCTTTTTTCTTATTCTTACTCCAGAGCTGAAATTCTCATCGCCCATCTTGAGTCTGTCAGAGAAGGAGTCCTTCAATTGTCTAATCATCTGGATAACTACGTAGTTTATTGTTGATTACATTATGGGCTTCCGTGGTGTACTGGTTATTGCTCCTGACCGTGACGCATTCACGGAGCCGCCCAGGGTCAAACGTATACGTTCGAATCCAGGTTGCGACAGTCGGTCCAAAGTCAGCCCAGCCATTCATCTACCCCTAAGGGTGAGTCGATTGAATGGGTACTTCGTATAGGCCAGGAAATACATATAGAGAGTTACTAGACTGACTTTGATTAGGATTTCAGTTGCCCGTGCCGTCTCAGCTAACCTAAAAGGAAAAGTGTCTCATACCAACTTCATACCTTCAGTGTATAGCCGATGGAAGCGATTTGTTCACATCCTTCACGAGAAGATGAGTCGCGACACAGACAACCATATGACCCATAAGAATACACGCATCGGGAAAGACAACAGAGGGCGCCACGCAACGTAAAGCCGAGATTCAGAGACCAACTACCTCACTGTCGGTCTTAATAGCGTCATTAGAGAGCGCGGCTTGAGTTATCAACGAACTCAAACTAACAATGAACCCGGCCGTGAAGCGGCTCACAAAAGAGCGAAAATGACCTCTTAGGTTCTCGAGAGAAATTAAATTCACTTCTCTCCGGAAGAGAGGGGGAGAGAAAAATGTGATTGCATTCATTAGGCGGGGAATAACTCGTTACTGGAAACTGCCGAGTCGAGAGACACAGGGACGCTGAGACGACCGCCTCGAGGGGGAGAAAGCCTCCAGAGGACCAAATGAAGGAGAGCAATTACAGGCTTCCTTCTTTTCTTTTTTTACCTCCTTCACTGCTTTACCGGAGCACTACACCACAAAGAGCAGTCCCCGGTGAGAGATGAGTGGTTGCATTTACACCTCGCTCCCTGGTGACAAATGGGTGGTTGTGTTCACACCATGCCCCCCTGGTGATAGATGTGTGGCTGCATTTACACCTTGCCTCCTGGCGATAGATGTGTGGCTGCATTTACACCATGCCTCCTGGCGATAGATGGGTGGCCTGTATTTACACCATGTCCCCTGGCGATAGATGTGTGGCTGTATTTACACCATGTCCCTTGGCGATAGACAGGTGGGTGTATTTACACCAGAACACAGCCCATCACTAACAGCACACCCCTGTCGATTGACGCGTGGCAGTATTCACATTAAACGCGTCACGGGATGCGAACGAGAGGGAGAGAGGTGTATAGGGTAGAAACGCAGCTGGCAGACTGCAAATTTGATAATTCGGGAAAACTCAATTTTAAAGTTTTTACCTGAAAAAAAAAGAAATGTACTGACACGCCTCTCCATAAAGCACAATTTCCAGACAGCAAACGAGGAAAAGTGAGAAGTGACTATCATGGTAGTTTACTGAGTAGTTTAATGGGTCACTATGAGACTGGATCCTCTCAGCTCTTCCTGAACAGACTGGATCCTTTCAGCTCTTCCTGAACAGACTGGACCCTTTCAGCTCTTCCTGAACAGACTGGATCCTTTCAGCTCTTCCTGAACAGACTGGATCCTTTCAGCTCTTCCTGAACAGACTGGATCCTTTCAGCTCTTCCTGAACAGACTGGATCCTTTCAGCTCTTCCTGAACAGACTGGATCCTTTCAGCTCTTCCTGAACAGACTGGATCCTCTCAGCTCTTCCTGAACACAATAAGAACGCATTCTGATTTCTGATTCTTATTATCTTTTTTAAGTGTGTCTGTCAACAATTCTCCTGCTAAGAAGTATTGTCTTATGCCAGAAAAACACAAACTTCAGAAACGAGTTCATAGACATCCCTCCCCCACCTATAACCCACAACAACCATCACCTCCTCCCCACCAACAACCATCATCTCCTCCCCACCAACAACCATCACCTCCTCCCCACCAACAACCATCACCTCCTCCTCCCCACCTACAACCATCACCTCCTCCCCACCATCAGCTATCAGCATTTCCCTTCTTTTTTCCACCACAGGCCCTGTCCCTTATACAAGATAACTATCTACATCAAGAACGTGATGTATTTTCGTAATGGAGTGTTGACAATTTCACATCAACCACTTCGATTTAATTTGAACACGATCGCAAGCCACTCAAGTTAAGAACAGACCAGGAGGCCTTCACGGGAGTCAGTTATTAGTTGATTTAAATTCATATTCCATATCATTAACCTGTTGAATGTGACAAGATCAGTCGAGAGTCACCCTTGTCATATGACAGGACAATAGTGATAATAGTAAGTACGATGGCATTAGTAACGTTAATGTTGATATATCTATACGTTAACGATAAAGATATGTGTTGTTTGAAGATAAGTCTGTGTGAGGATAAGTTGTATGAGGATACGTGTATTGTCTGTGTGAGGATAAGTGTATTGTCTGTATGAAGATAAGTGTATTGTCTCTGTGAGGATAAATGTATTGTCTGTGTGAGGATAAGTGTATTGTCTGTGTGAGAATAAGTGTATTGTCTGTATGAAGATAAGTGTATTGTCTCTGTGAGGATAAGTGTATTGTCTGTATGAGAATACGTGTATTGTCTGTATGAGGATACGTGTATTGTCTGTATGAGAATACGTGTATTGTCTGTGTGAGGATAAGTGTATTGTCTGTATGAGAATAAGTGTATTGTCTGTATGAGGATAAGGTTATTGTTTGTGTGAAGATGACGGCATGATGAAGAGGAGTACAGTGGAACAAAGATTTATCCTAGCGTATTGAAGATAATGTAATGAACATAATTGGATAGTAATGATTATGGAGTCGTGAAGTAGAAGTTCTGCTGCTGGAAGCACTCATTCCAACGGGATCAATTGGGAAATCTTCGGAACACTTGATCATTTCTCACAACTGAATGTGCGAAAATCTCTTTCACCTTCGAGAAAGATTCGTCGACCGTCAATAACAATATAGAATCAGAATGAAGGAGTTGCAATAGCTACTTCGGCAGTCCTTTTTTTTTTATCTTCAGTGGAACATCGTGATATAAGACTACCAGATGCTGTTGATACGGAGTGTCAATGCCATTAAATTCAAGGGTACTCAGATGCCTCAATGATATCTAGTGTTAGTAGACAGACCTGTGTCAAGAAGAAAACAAGAGAAGAAGAGAAATTTACTTGTATATAAATTGAACTTAAGAAGAAGAGAAATTTACATTACTTGTATTTAAATTGAACTTTTATTTTTCACTCGTTTGAACTTCCTGCCCTGAGAATCCTACAGAAATCAGAGGATCTTTCACATGTTCACACTTTTTTGTAAGATTCTACATCACAAGACTCTCGTCTTATTCCATAGTATTGCTTCTGGTTTTCTTTTATGCCAGCTTTAATGCTGGAGAAAGCGGGAGATGGGGAGGTGCCTTTTTTGCCTTACATTCTTGTCTCTACCACAAGATCGGTTCATGACGTCAAGACACCACTAGTGTTCTCATGTGAATCATCTCGTCCAGTCTCTTGTCATCTGTCCTTCCCATGTACTACACCCACTACGATGTCACAACACCACTCCTCCCCTTACCTCACCATACCCTCTTGGGAAGTAATACCACCACCTCTTCTACACCCATTAATGAACAACGTTACAACACCCACGACACCCACTGGGACCAATAGTAACACCCACTACACCCTTTTGGGAGCAACACTACCTCCCCCCTCACACTACACTCACACCCTCTGAAGGCCTATACAGCTACCCTCCAAAGCCCTTTGTCACAATACCATCACCCACCACACCCTAGAGGGTGTAGCGACATTATCACCACCCACTAAACACACACACACACATACACACACACACATAGACGCGCGCGCGGGCGCACCTTCTGTCACTACAGTGTGGAAAGAGAGAGAGAGAGAGAGAGAGAGAGAGAGAGAGAGAATCACTGCTCTTGGGAGAGCGGTAACTGATGGAGGACATTAGACGAGGAAACTTGTTGCCCCAAGATAAAAATTTGGTGTAAAAATGAAGATTCTAAGGGAGAGATAAAGTTACTGAGAAATGATGTGGAAGAACGAATGTGAGTCTCTCTCTCTCTCTCTCTCTCTCTCTCTCTCTCTCTCTCTCTCTCTCTCTCTCTCTCTCTCTCTCTCTCTCTCTCTCTCTATCTATCTATCTATCTATCTATCTATCTATCTTTCCAGTACAAAAAGGAAATTATCAATGCATAACTACATAGATACTCACGTATACACACACATACACATACATACACACGTATACACACACGTATACATACACACACACACACACACACACACACAAAGATGTTGTTAAGCCAAGGAGCATCCTCTGGTGTAAGTCAGTGTTTCCTCCATAAAACAAAAGGGGGGGAGCGAAGGGTACCCTCATTTGCATATTTGCACAACATTGTGAAATTCTTAGGGAAGACAAAGCCATTAACCTTAATTATAATGGATTATCTGCCATTAGGCAAATGAGGGAGGATTTTTACCCGATTATTTCCAAAGTTCTCTTTATATGGCATTAATGTTTTCTTTAAGAGCAGTCTCTGGTTAAATGAATTACCAGACACACACACACACACACACACACATACACACACACAGGCACACACACAGCATTATACAGCAGTTCAGCTTCTGCTGTGAATGTGGGTTTCATTGAGTTATTTTGTCATATACTGTTAAAATCTATTCGTTATATGTAGTGGTGGCTGCATCTGACTTCTTGCCTTCTTAAGATTTTGGTGATTTTGTCCTTTCGTCCTTCGTGATTTTTCAGTCAGTCAGTCAGTCTCTCTCTCTCTCTCTCTCTCTCTCTCTCTCTCTCTCTCTCTCTCTCTCTCTCTCTCTCTCTCTCAAGCAAATAATCGATGGTGAGGACATGACTAACCTTCATACGAGATCAGTCCTTCCATTCCGTCGTACGCGCAATTGAAGGAGGAGACGCTTGCATGACGCACAAAGAGAATTTCGAGAATCGGATGACGGAAAAGTCAAAGGTGATGGAAATCTATTTACAAAGGCTTAGAATATTCAGACCAGTTAATGCCAGACAAATCGACAAGTTATGATAACTCTGCCTCACGATCTCGGAAGGAGGTCAGGTTATAAATCACATTTCCCAGTAACAGAAATATCTAAATAAATCGCTGAAGGAAAGTCAGGTATCTAAAGATTGGAAAGTGGCACATGTAATTCCTATGAATAAGGGAAAAGATTGCAAACATTAATGTATAAATGTGCCTTAACTCACATCCAACTATCCTCACATCAGTTCTAGCAAAGATGACGGAAAAAGAATAATGAGACGAAATTGTGATATTTCTACAATCTCAAGAAATAGTATTAGGCAACGAGCATGTTTCTTCAACCAAAGATCTTGTCTAAGAAATTTTCTTCAACTGAACATCTTGTCTAACAAATTTTTCAGAATTATCCAGTGTCATATATGGTCACTGGGACTCAGAAGTACCCTTTGATGTAAATACTTTGACTTTCAAAAAGCATTCGATAATGTATCACACAAGAGACTGCTGTGTAAACAGAATTGTGTCGAATAGAGGACGAAGTAAATGCCTGGATTAGTGACTGGCACACTGAAATAGAGAAACATGTAATTCTAAATAGCGAAACCTCATACTGGTTGGACGTGACGAGTGGCGTGCCACAGGGATTGGTCCTTGGCCCTTTTCTCTAAATCGGCGCATGATACATACTATGAGGTAGAGCTATAGATGGTCAGGACTGTGAAATAATTGAATAAATCATATAAACCAGCAGAGTAGTCTGACCTCTGGCAGATTCATTCCCAAATCCTAAGAATATTTACTGATGCGCCAGCGGAGGTGGGGACGGTGCATCAAGATCTTATAGTCGGATCTCCCATTCGTTGTGTCCTGTTAAATTCCATGCAGGCCCACTTCACTAATGCATGGTCCTCCTTCCAGTCTGTTTTTGTTTTCTTTTCTTTTGTTTCCTGCCGGCTGTTGTTGCCGGAGGGAAGGGAAGAAAACCTTCTTACAGCTCTAGACTTACTTGATCCACTTTGTATAGGAACAGATAAGTTTATAAGTGAATCTAAACCAGACAACTTAGATGTAAGTTAAAGGACCTTCTTTTGTCTCTCTCTCTCTCCCATCTACTTTCTCTGCCACCATCCAGGGTGTTACTGTCGCCTACATATCAAGTGGGTAACGCCTTTCCAAACAAATTATTGCTTAGTTTCACTTTATGGTTCCTGGTTGCTTATTCTACATCGTTCGTCGAACTGTCCATTGTCGATGTCATAGAAAAGACATTAGAAACTTAAAGATTGCAATAAAATCTTCCC
Source organism: Panulirus ornatus (assembly GCF_036320965.1). Taxonomy (NCBI): domain Eukaryota; kingdom Metazoa; phylum Arthropoda; class Malacostraca; order Decapoda; family Palinuridae; genus Panulirus; species Panulirus ornatus. The sequence goes on from NC_092282.1 coordinate 12,757,968, forward strand.
TTCTTCATCTCACCTCTGTGTGAGCGTGTTGTGTGCTTGTGTGTGTGTGTGTGTGTGTGTGTGTGTGTGTGTGTGAGCAGGGAATCGGTTTTGAGTTTTGTGACAGACGAACTAGTATGAGCAATTCAAGAAAGTAAGGAGAGAAATCATGTGAAAATAAGATTGACCTCAAGAAATTCATTCTTCATATATGAAATATATGTTACGCGTTAGTTAATACGACACCAGTGCTATTTCTCCTGCGTAATGTATGTTTATTGCTTCACTCGATGTTGCAACCTTCGCTGTGTTCAGGTGACCAGTCTCAAATGGTCGAAGCAGTTTACGTGTTACCTTGATCAGGGCATTCACTTGCCCTCCTTACCACAGCTGACATAAAGAACTATTTTTCTAGCCTCAACTTATGAAAAGTAATCTTTCGTATCTCCTATTGCCGCTTGCTCATGCACCCTTACCTGCAACTCCACCATGCTAAAACGAACAATTGATAAAGAAGATTCTTTCTCTTGTAAGAGTATTATATATAATGATTAACCAATTATCCACAGAAGATCGGACTAGAACACAGCAATGTCACCGGAGACTCTGGTAAAAGCCAGGAAGACACGAATCTAGGTGAAGACGACGAGGAAAGACCCAAATTTCTTCTCGCCTGATCACACATTCTGGTTCCCGCACGAGAAGAAATATGAACCTTGATATTTGGCGCATTATCAATCCTTTCATCTTTATCAATGGACTGCGGTGCAGTTGACTTAACTTTCCCAGAAGCTGTGAAAGCAAATTCTGATGTGTCCTTCAGCCTGCGTGGAAGCGATGCTCGAGAGGAGGAGCTGTCTATAAACCTGCTGAATTCCTACATTACGTGTTTAGAATAGAGTCACATTCCCTTAAATAATGTCCTGAATCATCTGTCGTGCAAAGTAAATGAAGTGTCGATGTTGATGATATCTCTCAATCTTTTTTGATGGAACGATTCGAATTGGAGATTTTACAAAATATTTCGGTAGAAGTGGACAGGGTTGGCTTGGAGACCTACAAACTTTGACAGTCATATATGAAAATACAGACTGAAGAACAACAAAATGATGAAATGTGAAAGGAACGGAGAAAGAATCGTAGAGAGAGAGGGACAGACAGACAGACAAATTGATATAAGATCAAGGCAAGAGAGAGAGAGAGAGAGAAGTATGGAACGTGGGAAGAGGAGGAATCTTCAGGAGGAAGAGTTCTACGGGCTCCCCAAGCTAGACAGCTGGTGTGGGCCAAGATGCAATTAGTCTAGACCTGAAGGACGCAGTGAACCTCCAATGGCATCTGACGTCAACAGAGTTCATCAGTCATCTAAGTCACTTACAAGCATGGAAGAAAAAAAGAGAATCTGTTTATATCATGGACAGTGGACGGAATACTTACAATTACTCAGTCTGTTTTTATGTTATTCCTGATGTACTAATGGAATAGCCAGTATAAACTTGAAAACCTTTGGCTTGTTGCGTGTGATTCAATCCATCAACAAGGGCTAACGAGATCAGGGATTTTCCTTTTTCTGATCTATTTTCTCTTGTGAACAGTTCCTCACTAGACTTCCTTAAAGCTGTGCTGTGCCTACGAAGCTGGTGGTCTGGTCTGTGGTCTGGTCTGGTGGCCGAATGAGTGAAATGTTGATGAATCCACGACAAAGAATAGACAAAATGGTGAAAAGAAGGCACAACAGTGGGCAAGACTCCTGAAACACGCTGAAGTCTTGAAATCCAGATACATCTCAAGTCGAAGCTGATACCGAACCCCCTATCTCGATAGGAAGAGACAGAGACTGGGACACGTCTGGTCGAACCTGTACCGAACCTAATGTGTTGACAGGTAGAGAGTGAGACTAGAACACGTCTGATCGAAGCTGTACCGAACCTAATGTGTCGACAGGCAGAGACTTGAGACAAGGACACGTCTGATCGAAGCTGTACCGAACCCCCTGTCTCTACAGGCAGAGAGAGAGAGTGGGACTTGCCAGGTCAAAGCAATACCGAACCCTCTGTCTCGACAGGCAGAGACAAAGGGGTCGATTCAGCTGCCATCAAGCGTGTTCCCATAATTTAGTACATAACTGGTTGAGTTGAGATGTTTTGAAACCGGAAGGTAGAAAGAAACCTTTACAGACCTTTATAGGTAAAAAAAAAACCTGATTTATAACGCTTTTGAATTCAGCTACCTTACTGCTCCCTGCATAAGTTCAAATTAAAGGAGGAAGTACGTTCAGCGCGAGTAGAAGGACGAGTACTGGAGTAAGGAAGGGCTGAAGGATGAGGCGATGTGAGTAGCGTGTGTGAAGGAGTCGAAGTTGAATAAACCTAAGTATACTTCAAGGAAAATGAGTTGCCAAGAAGAATGATTATGTCAGCTGGGGCGGTAGATATACATTAGTCAGATGGGAAAATTAAGGGGCGTTGGTTGAATCATAGTTCTTGAAGATGCTTTTGATCAAGAACTTGAAAAAATCATCAGTTGAAGAAGAGGCCATATCGACAAAAGTCCCCTTTTCGGAAAGTGTGCCCAACTCTACAAAAAAAAAAAAAAAATTTGCTGGTGATTCTGAGGGGAAATGAAGGCGCGGTGTGGGTTACTCTAGGGAGGAAGAGTTTCATGGTTCTGTACACTCTGACCATGATGTGACAAGCATCAGAGCAAGAGCGATCGATCCACGAGAGGAAAGATAAATATCTATATTGAAGGGGAGGTGATACTCCATCCCTGTTCAAGAGGACTTCCGCTATATGGTCAGCGCATCTGGAGACATCCCTACCAACGACACACTACTGGTCCCAAGGGAAGGTCAGTGTAAAAGCTGCGCAAGAAGGACCATTGATCGCTCTCACAGTGACAAATCTTGTGTTTCCGAAGAGGAGAAGAAGGGGAAGACATGCGCAGCCAGAAGTGACTGGTGTAAGAGTACGGTCGGAAGATCATAAGAAGGCAGGAACATTACATCTGTAAGGGGGAGGATTCGGAGGAAAAGAGGACGTCGTGTACGATAAAGTAGTATTGTTGACTATCAGAAACTCGTGGTGTGTGTGTTTAGCTACTTATTCCTGACCATGAATGAGGATAAGAAAAAAGACAGAGCCTCGACTTTAACTGGATCATCTTGAGTAGAACGAAGGCGGTCTTTGTGGTGTACATAGAGATCCTCATCATGGAAGACTACCCCCGCGTGGATGTGCAGAGAGCAATATCTCAAGCCACGAAGTTTGGTAGTCGAAAAGTTATGCATAGCTGGAGGAGGTGGGAGAAAAATACAGGAAAACATAAAAGCAAAGTTTTAGAGGGTAAAGACATTTTGAGCCAGGTGGCATCAAAGTTAGGAGATTCAAGATGCACGAGGCGAGCAATGGGTGTTTTTGTACTTCAGTGAGCACAAACACGGTCCTTGGAGCGGAAATGATAATAATGATTATAGTTCGAGATTTGAAGGTGAAGAGGAGAGGTAGCCTTGGACATCTGAGCCTCAGAGAGGAAAAGAAACTCGAGTGAGGAAATGGACAGAGTGTGTATATATGTCCTCATTTTCTTATATGATTCGGTGAAATGAAGGTAAAATACTGCATTAAGGAAATCCTGCAATTTGTAACATTATATGAAAATGTCCACAACTTGCAGTCTTCTTTCATAAGACAAATCTAATGTCATGTGGGTTTTCAAGACAGAGTAATGATCTTATTAGCTAAATAGGATTGCAGTTGTAACAAAAAGAAAATCCCATTGGAAAATATGTGTGAAAAGTTTGATTTCACATCACTGCCTTTTGAAATCTAACTGTATGAATATGAGGAAGAGACTCTTTCTACCTAGTCTTGGTGCTAGTTACATTCAAGATTACAAACGTCTCTTCAAGGAACAAGTCCCGGATGATGTTATACACATTCAGTGCAATACTCTGTCTCATAGCCATCATAAGACGGTCCTTAGGTACGTTTGTCTACACATATAATTGCGCTTTAGTAATCACATACGAGTACGTGCGTTGCGTCATTCCCTTCAAGCTTGCTAAAAAGCTTCAATACCCACGTCAATACTGTCATCTCGACTCGAAATGGGAGAGTTCACGTGAGTAAAGGTGATATTGCACTGAGCCAGTAAATCACTACGTCGGACGTCCACACAGAAGCGGAAATAACAGAAGGTTGAACACAGACGGAAGGAGAGTATGGATCATCTGATGGCAGCTTATAGAATATGTAAAAAAAAAAGAAAACGTACATGTGTTGGGTGTGTTGTCAGATGCGTGAGGCTAGGGCCCAGGCTGGATGCTGTATCCCTCAAGGCCAGTGTCCTTCCTGTGAGGATCCTGTTTACCCTCGCTCACGACCGATGATCCTACCGTAGGATTCCATCTGGGTGTTCTCTCAAAACCACAAGCCTTCCCGTGAGGAAAGGGAGTGCTTCATTTCTTCGCCGATGGGTCCTTCGTCCATCTTGCTACGACAGACTCCACAAAATGTCAACGTCTTCCATATGTTCTTCCTCGAGATACGTCTGGGTCTTCTATCTCTGGAAGGAGACATCACACACATTATCTGATCCTCTCTGGAGTGCACTGGACTTACCCTTGAATAGGGATGTTTCTCTCGCACGAGAGAATGTACGAAGATATCTCTTCACAGACGCTTAACTGTACAGGTGAACAAAAAAAAAATAATCAATGAAAGATTGAATCATCTAAATAGTAAATGCAATAAACTTATATGTATGACAATCTAGTAGAACTGTAAAACTGCAAAAGAAAGATGGACAGCAGATGAATATCATATTCCCAAAGCAATAGGAATGCTGGTTGAACTTGTATATATAAATTCAAGGAGAATGGCGTGCCGTGCTCCTCCCCTGCACACACACTCCCCTTAAGGTAGACAGACTCGCGTGTATTGATGGACGGTCTCAAAACTTACGAGTTGTTCTTTCTGGCGCAGGAAGCGCTTCCCCCCCACCTACCTAGTCAGGCGATTTGCCTCGCGGCGTGTTCTCGTCCAGCCACTTATTCGCTCGAGGGACCCAGAAGGCTGACTGGGACCAAGCGCCCATCACAGTGGCTCTTTAAACGCACAATGGTCCGGAAATTGAAGGGAGCGTCAGCCAATGGTGCCGGGCCGTTACAGTAGTACCTCGTTACTAGCTGGATGTTGCCGGTCGTGAAGCCTCCCCATCAGCAGTCTGAACAATATGTAAATATCTTTTTACGTGACGAATTTACATATTTTCATTTGGCGCGTATGTGACAAATTGTTTTTCGTCCACACTTTTTATTCTGAACCTTTTGAGAATTATTTTTATTTTCCTTTACGTTTAGACTATAAGTAATTTGTAAAAAGAAAAAAAGAATGTAATTCAAAGCTTTTAAAACATTTGGTACCACAAATGAGAGAACAGTAAATTGATTTAATAGATTTCAGCGACTGACTCCAGTTTTATAGCTAGAGCCTGATCGTGTATAAAGCTCTCGCCTCCGTTGCCAAGCGAGCAGAGCAAGTGAATTTAAGCACCAGGTCATCCAGGTTTAAGAGAGGGGGAAAAAAAAAATATGGATGTTAAAACATTTTGCATTGGACCATTCCTTTACAGGTGCTTCCTACCAGTTTATGCTACCATTGCTGCTGGGAAGGATGATGGACTTACCCAGTTGTTTTGAGGGATGGTGGACTTACCCAGATGTTGGGAGGGACGATGGACTTACCCAGTGGTTGGGAGGGATGATGGACCTACCCATTGGTTGGGAGGGGCAATGGACCTACCCATTGGTTGGGAGGGATGATGGACTTACCCAGTGGTTGGGAGGGATGATGGACTTACCCAGTTGTTTTGAGGGACGAAGGACTTGCCCAGATGTTTTGAGGGACGATGGACTTACCCAGTGGTTGGGAGGGACGATGGACTTACCCAGTTGTTTTGAGGGACGAAGGACTTGCCCAGATGTTTTGAGGGACGATGGACTTACCCAGTGGTTGGGAGGGATGATGGACTTACCCAGTTGTTTTGAGGGATGGTGGACTTACCCAGATGTTGGGAGGGACGATGGACTTACCCAGTGGTTGGGAGGGATGATGGACTTACCCATTGGTTGGGAGGGGCAATGGACTTACTCAGTGGTTGGGAGGGACGAAGGACTTACCCAGTGGTTTTGAGGGATGATGGACTTACCCAATGGTTGGGAGGGATGATGGACTTACCCAGTGGTTGGGGGGGACGAAGGACTTACCAGTTGTTTTGAGGGACGATGGACTTACCCATTGGTTGGGAGGGATGACGGACTTACCCAGTTATTTTGAGGGATGACGGACTTACCTAGCTGTTGGGAGGGACGGTGGACTTGCCCAGTTGTTTTGAGGGACGATGGACTTACCCAATGGCTGGGAGGGATGATGGACTTACCCAGTTGTTGGTAGGGAATATGGACTCAGCCATTTCTTGATATGGTGGGTAAGGCCACTGCAGTTACTAGATCCCCCTGGGGATCAACCCCATTTAAAGTATGGATCCTCCTGGTGGAGAGAGTTGGAGACATACTCCCACTGGTCCCTGTCATTCAACCGTCAAAGAAGAGCATTTGTTGACAGGTTTGCAGATCCTCGGGCGGCCGCCTTCTCCCTACAGCAGCTCCAACCATTCTCGGCTGAAAAGGTTGAATGGCACCAGATGTCCTGGCCCATTTCAGCTTCTGGCTGGGGACTAGATTTACCCAAGACATATTCACATTCCTCCCAAATCTAAATCTCTGTATCACCTATTTCTCTGTTGGCTATAGAGACCTGATATTTATAATTCCTCCATCAAGGACATGTACGTATAATTACCGGATTACTGTGAAGCGTTTTGAGAAGAAGCACGTAACCATGTCCGTGTCGTCTTCACTGAAGACTTTACCTAATACTCAGACGAATCCAGGAGAAGTGAGTATTCTTAGAACAAGACTAAGTTCGTCTCATGTGCATTTACTGCTGTAGGCCTAACATCCACTCCACAGTCTTCGCTCGCGGAGTTTTCTAAAACATTGTCTCCGTCGGGTTTTTATTACGATTAACTACAGAGGCTACAAGATGCGACCTCCACTCACTTAACCCTGAACATCTACCTGCTCTTCAGTATTATCATCTAGCACTCGCCTCACAGAGACAAACACACAGTAACTCTACACTTCTTACCCTGTATTTCTGACTTGTGAACGTAGCTGGCTTTATGAGCGATATGGAAGGGAGTCCTGAACATGGGTGGTGAGGACAAAGAGCATGCATGTATGTTTATGTCTATGTTACACTCGTGTGCTTCTCTGCTTGCGTCTATGTACTTGTGTATAGGCAATGAGGTGTGTATATGTGTTTATACAGTGTATGTGAGTCTAGGAGTAACTGGCTTGCTTTTTGAGACTGTATTTTGTTAATTCTGCTGTATGTAGACCTTGCATGACATGGGAGTAAGACACAAGTAATTAGAGCGAATACACATTTTATTTGTATAGCTTTCACTGCCCTACATATAACTACATTCATACATCTATCAGCAACAATTAAAGTACGTTTAGAAAAGGACCTATTTTCATACCATATAGAAAAGCATCATGGTTAATCATCTCAACTGGACAAAAAAGATACTCTATACTATACATGGATATACAGCTTTTGATCTACAAGTGGCAATTCTCACCGTATGGGAGATAAGATTATTGGACTTTCTCTCGTGTTCAGAGCTATGATCACTGTTGGGTTAGGGCAAGTCTTCTGGTCTTTCACTGGTGTTGGTGGAGAGTGAATAGAAAACTCTCTAGAGGTCTTTTCTTCTCACTGCATTGCCCCAGACATGGTTATACATCTGACCCCCCACATCATGTTACTCTCCTACTCCACATCATGTCACTGCCCAGCCCCCATATCATGTTGCTGTCCCACGTTATCCCGTGTTACTGCCCTTCACCATTCCATGATACTGCTCCACCTCCATCCAGTGTTACTCCCTCATTTCATCTCGTGTTACTACCCTACCTCATCTTATGTTACTGCCCTACCTCATCTTGTGTTACTGCTCCACTTCATCCCTTGTTACTGTTTCACCTCGACCCGTGTTACTCTTTCACCTATTCCTCTGTTACTGCCTCACACCACACCCTGTCACTGCTCCACCTCATCCTATATCATTGTTACACCTTTTCCTGTGATGCTGTCTCGCCTAATTCCTTGTTACTACTGTCCCCCACCTCATCCCGTGTCACTGCCCCGCCACATCCAGGCCATGGGGCACAAGGCCCTCACGCCCAGACCCCCTGGCGTATATGACCTCCACTGCTCCGTCCTCGTACCCGTGACTGTGACATGGGACACCCTCCCCACTGCATCCCTGAACGTCCATCCCTGTCGCTGGCAGCCTCCTCTCTACCCCTACATCCACTTCTTCCTCTTCTTCTTCCTCTTCTTCTTCCACTTCTACTAAAGGTTCTTCAGCGCCTTCTACGGGAGCAGATGCTGGTAAGATGACCTGGG